>NW_022196906.1:86851929-86882738 GCF_008632895.1 Mastomys coucha | reverse complement strand
CATCTATGTTTCTTTTGGGTATATAAATACTTTTGAAATATATAAACTGTTCTGAAAACCATAGTATACTGTAAAAACAGTCACTGGGACTGGTATTGCAGAACTTAAATTGTTGTTCAGGAGTTAAAAACAAAGATACTTCCAAAATTGGGGAAAAGGTCTTAGGACTGGCATCAGACATAATCAAAGGGATGGGATAAGGGACAGCTGTCAATGGAGGGCATCCTAACACAGCACAGAGGAAGCAGGCTGAGACGTTTCCTAGTCCAGTAATACTGGCAAGTATCAGGCCCTCTCTTAAGAGATAGTCAGGAAAAAGGATGATGTATGGATAACGTGGAGAGCTATGTACTCAGCTCTTTTTCTTTATTGTGTATTTCAGCATGGAGTGCCATTTGAACTTGAACTAGAGAACACCAAACATAAATTCGGCTGCTGAGCCAGGTTGAACCCATGTCATATACATAGCTCCTTTCACAGGCAAGGTCCATCTGCAATCCCAAGGTTCCCATATGACCCATGGGATCCTTGGCAGGATGAAAAAAAATTGTGGCCATTATAAGGCTGCTGAAGAATAACCTCAGAACCTCAAGAACTGGCTCCACGTTGGGTGCCAGTTGCCCCAACCTGCAGGGTGTTCAGCAGGGACCTAGGGCAGGGGAGAGAGACTGAGGCAGGACAAGAGGCACGAAGAATGAGAGCAAGACAGGTGTCTGATCAAGCTCTGAAAACTTTACTTTACGAGGTGGCAATATAAGCATAAACAAGATGAGGCTTCAAGGAGGGGGGAGGAGCCATGGGAGCTTTCCAAAGGTCAGGTGGCAATCTTCAGTCTCTGGAACCAGCGGTCACAGTGTCCTCCACACCCACAAATATTCTCACTGTTAGACTACACATGTTCTCTCAGGGCTGTATGTGCAAGCTTGTAAATTTCCACAAGGCCATGGTTAAGGCCATGGCTTCTGGCAGGCTAGGATAAAGAAATATGAAAAAAAAAATGGTATATCTGTAATCTGATTCTTGTTAATAAGCAACTTCCAAATTTTATGGGTTTTGAAACAGGCATTATTTCCAGTTCACATAAATACCTTGAATATCTGAAATACTTTTGTGATTATCAGCCAGATAATTATTCTACTTATGTTCCTCAGACTGTCCAAGTGGTGGGGCTTAGGCCACTTGCAATATCATACAACTTGCTGGGTTTTACTGCATACCAACCCTCTAGCTTGCAGGACAAGATAGAAACTGGAAAGTCACCCATAGAAATAACTTATGTATGAGATCAATGAGCAAAACATCACTACCCTTAGCAAGAACTCTTGAAAATAAGCATAGCTAATTTTGTGGGAGGCTGCAAAGTACAGTTTCTGTTCTAGTGATACAAAAATGTCTCACTGATGAGGATCAAGGCAAACTTTGCACGCAATATACTGCTCTGTTCTAAATTCCCTTTTCTATGGTCTCTCTACAGGAGTACCCTGCATGCTTTTAATCCCTGCACTTTCTCATTCACAGTTCTACCTTGTTTTCTAGCAAGCACCTTCTTTTTGTTCACTTCTCACCTCAAATGCCTAAATTGTCAGTGAACAAAAACCATGTCAACAAAGTCATGCTAATAACAGTTGAAATTAACTTTCCATACTCACAAATGGAAACTATGGTTTCTGTTAACATTGGCTTCACATACCTTTCTAATAAATTTATACAATAATTTCTGATTCACCTCTAATGTTGATTGGAATAAACACTATATTCGATAGAAAATAACTATCATAGTTAGGTAGATGTAACTAAGAAAAAAATTCTTTGGAAAATAAACAAATGTACAAGATAAAAATCACCCACAAAAAAAGCCAAAAAAAATCAATCAAACAAACAAACAACAACAAGAAAAGCCCTTGAAATTGTTATATTCAGCTCTTCTATCCTCAGGGTACAGATTTAACAGGCAGAGATATTGTCTCAATTTAACACATGGATGATGGAAACAGACAGAGTTTGAATTAAAATGAAGACACTTTACAAGAATGGCATAATTTACTTTTTCTGTTCAACAATGCATGTAAGAACTGTCATCATGATTCTAGTTTGGAAGCATCGAGTTGCTGAGCACACCATTTTGTTGTTTTGAAGCATGTGTATCAGATGCATAAGATTGCAAAGCACCTGAAAGTTTATGAGTGTTATTTGTTATGCTGCAACACAGTTTATACATATCATACTTAAAGACTAGAAGAACACTACATAAACACAACAAAGAATGTAGTTAGAAGACAAGAGGGTAATGCCAACAGAAAACCAGCTTCGAGAATGGCTGCGGAGATTCTCAGGCACAAGATAAAATAGCATTGCAGAGTATTGTGAATAAAGTCCTCTTAGAAGAAGACTTTAATGGGACAACCCTTTATGTAAAGGTCTAAAAATTAATATATTTTTTTTAAAATTGCTAGGTGGCTTGAAAAATTTTATTTATCTCATTTATTATGCATGATCTTTGAACTGGATTTTCCAACTGGTGAAAAATAGAGTGGCTGAAAATGATGATGCTATTGTCAATTATGTGGGGTTTTTTGTGTGTGTTCTATGCTATGGCTGTATCATATCTTCCATGTAATCCTTGGAATGAACAAAATCATGACATTTAATGCCTTAATTTAATGTCTCAACTAAAACTGATTCTATAAAATTTGTATATTTTATAATTATTTTGTAATTATTTTTCACTGTGTTTGTGAAAGTGTCCCATGAATGCAAAAACTTTACAGCTGACACCGCAACAGCCAGTGGTAAATCTTTTTATGACAGAGTTAAGGAATAGTCTTTGAAGAGTTAAGAGCCTTGCCTATACTGTTAGGAAGGCTTATACCCAGAGTTGTTTTATTATGTCTACTGCCTATAATCTTTCAATATGGTGTGGACATTAAAACAGTGACACAAATAGGGGGTGTACATTGTCTCTGGAAAATGAAGGGGCAGTGCCCATGTTCCTATTCTTTTAATAACCAAAGTCAAGAAAATATCTAGGCTATACCAGAGACATGACTTCTCTATGCTTACACACATCAGTGCATAGTTGCCTAATCATATAGTAATCCTTCCTGTACTATAGTGCCCTCTCACCTGAACTAAGGTCTTACCTAAAAAGCCACTATATTTTAAAAATCATTCTTGAGAGCCGAATCAGTTGTTGAATATGTAACCACAGAATTTTCTACCAGTCCCCCAGTTATCAAATAATGATTCAGAGGTTTCTTATTTATTAAAAATGTTTAGGCAATAAATTAGGCCTCTTTCCATGTGTTCATAACTTATATTTGCCTGTTTACACTATTCTACATTGGCCACATGGCTAGTTACCTCTCCTTGGAGTCATTTATCTGACTTCCTCGGAGTCTTAGCATGAAACGTATCCCAGATTTCCTTTCTCTCTGTAGTGTGTCACATCTTCTAATTCTGCCTCAGCTTACTGACCATCCCAGGTAATGCTTCCAAGAGAACACAAGAGATTATCCCTAAATGAATCGGTAGTTTCTTGTACCTGTAAAGTGCTTGAACAAATAAACACTTTATTAGATGCAACAAATGACTTCTTTCTGAGTTAAGATTTGTAAAAAAAAAAAAAAAAAAAAGGATGTAGTTATGATCCCAGGGAGATATTGATAGTATATTTTGCCACTATCTCTATGACTGTTACTGAAAGATTCCAGTGCCATAAATGGAGTGAATAATTACAAGGAATTTCCTCAGAAATCTCATATGACATTTGAGGGTACCCCTGTCTCAAGACATCAAGGACATAGATACCAGTTCCAGGCAAAACTTTACACTGTGTCTTGACAGTCTAGCACAGACTGCTCTGCTTGTAGGGGTTAAAATTGTGGTATCTCATCACTAAGTATGTAGATATCATAAAACATTTATAATAGTCATAACCATAAAGTCATATTAACAGTACCATAAATCGCTATGAAACAGTAAACACATAGTGATACTTGCCATGGAATTAAATACCTATTTGCAGCTCTTTTAGTCACTATTTGTAGACTTACTTTAACTAATATTAGAATTTCATGTCAAAAATATTTAAGTTAAAGAGAATAGAGCGAAACCAATTACATCTGAGGATAAAGGCTTCAAGTTCCTCTCCTGGCCCATCTTTAATTTTCCAGCTTTATTTTTATTTACTCACACTGCAGCTGTGTGAGAACACATGGGGTTGCATTGCCAGGATGAAATTTGAAGTAAGGACAAATGAAGATATCCTCTTCTACATTCTATATCCAGAAATTTTCCAGTTATAGGTAACATCCATTGACTTATTTATCCATAGGCCAGAGATCAATATCGAGAAATGTGGGTGTGTATAGTCCAGAAAAGCCATATGTATCTGTGATTATGACAGCTTTCTACTGAAGTATTGCTGATTATCTTGGAGCACAGATATTTCTCAGATAACAAACTCTACCACATATTTACATATTCTAGATCTATAGCCTTTACCAGTTGTTCTAGATTTCTTTCCAAAGCAATTTGGGAAAGTGAGGGCTTATTTGGTTTATACTTCCAAGGCACCATCCATCATTTAGAGAAGTCTGGGCAGAGATTCAAGTAAGACCTTGTAGAAGAAACCATGAAGAAACAACAATAGGTTGGGCAATTGTTAACAATCCTGATGGAAATAACAAGCAAGGCAATCATCGCAGAAATGCCCACCAACCAACTGATTTAGGCAGGTCCTCAACTGAGGCTGTTCCTCTCATGTGACTCTCGGTTGCATTAAGTTAACAAGGCTAAAGTGGATTACATTAAAATGATTCATTATTTTATTATACTCATCTTGCTTTTATTATATAATTAAAATTAAAATGCAGATAATAACTCTAGCTAACTTTCCTTAACTAGATTTAATTCTGAAAACACCTTGAGGCAATTGTTTGAGTATGCTTTTTTGCATTCATCCTGTTTTATATTAGTATTCAGCTAATTAAAAATAATTAACTAATTAAAATCTATGAATTTTAAAATTCTTTAATTTCAAAGAGCAAAGTCTCCAAGGCACTGTTTTACAAATTGAGAAGTATTTTTAGTAGCAGATATAAATAATGATATAGACTTTTTCTTAAGGTTTCTCTATAGATAAATGTGAGGATTCCTACTTGAGTGAAATTGTGGAACACCAGAATTTATCACATATCCACCTCAACACAATCATTTTTGTCATTTAAAAGCACCAGCTCTTGGGTTTGAATACATCTTAGCTTAAGTATAAACACATATTACAGATAGATTTTTGATTAATATTAACAATATTCAATGTTTTAGAGAATAAACTAATTAAGCAACTTACAGGACAAAGGTTTTACAACGTAGATTGGCGGTAACTGACCTGTACTGCTTCTGTTATATAGCTCCATACCACTGCTTTGAGATACTTCTACTATGGAGACGATTTCTTCTGAAACAGAATGTTTTTAGGCTTTTATTTTTTGAAAAGCCATTGTTTCTCCTTCAATTATAACAGGAAGTTTTGCTGGGCGTATTATTCCAGACTGCCCTCAGTTTTTTAGATCTTGGATGCATTTCTCCAGGTTCATCTCCTTTCCAAAGCTTTCATTGAGAAATCAACTATTATTCTAGTAAGCTTTTCTTTATATGATGTACATTTTTTCTCTCTGTGGTTTTTAAAACACTATGTTTGTTATGTGTACTTAGTTTATGAAGGATGATATGCTGAGGGGATTTTTTCTTTTCCTTCTGTTTTTTATTTATTTATTTATTTATTTATTTATTTATACGGGGATTTTTCTCTGTGTAGCTCTGGTTGTCCAGCATGTGCCAGCTTTTGCCTCCTGAATGCCTGAGGCATTAAAATTTTACCTTCATATCTGGCTTGTGTGGATTTTCTTTTCTGGTCTTGTTAATTTTGTATTCTGTATGCTTCTTTTACATGCATAAGTTTGTCTTTCCTTGAAGTAGGCAAGTTTTCTTCTACTATGTTATTCAAGATTTAGTTTCATGCTATAGTTTTGTTTTGTTGTTTTGTTTTTTTCTAGACAAGGTTTCTTTGTATAGCCCTGGCTGTCCTGGAGCTCATTCTGTAGACCAGGCTGGCCTTTAACTCAGAAATCCGCCTGCCTCTGCCTCTCAAGTGCTGGGATTAAAGGCGTGTGCCACCCCTGCCTGGCTCCTGCTATAGTTCTTAAGTCAATTATTTTCTTGATGTTCAGTTTTCTAATTTTTGAGTGTATTATGAAATCTACTATTCTCTCAGATATACAGCTCCTAAAGAGTTTTCCCTGTTCTGTGGTCAACCATGAATGATGGTATCCTTTGTTCTGTAAAAACATTTTAGTTTCATGAGGTTCTGTTTTTCAATTCTCATTCTTAATACCTATACTTCCAGGGTTCTATTTTTAAAAAGAAAAATGCATTCCCCATGTCTACGAATTCAAATATATTCCCTACTTTCTCTTCGGTCAGGTTCAGGGTATCAGGCCTTATGTTGGGGTCCTTGGCCCATTTGAAGTTGAGTTTTGTGTGGCTGAGGAGTTATTAGTAGCTGATAGCTGCTAGGAAAGGGAGTCTTGTTTTTTGTTTTGTTTTGTTTTTTAAAGGTATGGCTACTGGTTGGTTTACTATACTCTGGTGAATGACCACACACCCAAGAGTACATAAGCGCCACAAATTGGACTTGATGGGCTTTTAAAAATGAATGAAGACACAAAGTTGAACAAACATGCAATCAGGTATTCAGCCAGAAAGAATAAGAAGAAAGGGATGAATATGATCAAAACATGATGCATGAATTTCTCAAAGATTTAATAAAACATTTAAGTGATTTATTTGCTCTTCTTTTTAATGTGATTTTGCGTTTTGCCTGCACATATCTCTGTATGCCACATGCATACCTGGTACCCATGGAGGTCAAAAGATAGCATCAGCAAATCCCCTGGAACTAAAGTTTCAGAGTTGTGAGCAGCTATGAGAGTTCTAGAAAATAAGTCCAGTCCTCAAAAAGAATCACAATACATTCAACAATTGAGCCATCACTCTAGACTTTTTATAAAAAATTTTTTCACAAATCTGTAATGTTATTGTCTCCCTTATATATGAAATACAACAGTAGTGATTATCACTGAGGATGAAAGTAGAGTTATAAGTATTTTAATGTTCCTGGAAACCAAAACTTGAGCCTTTATTAAATATTTAAATCACCTTTATAATGGTATCAACTATAGACATTGTCATAGATGTAATGAAGTGTAGTCAAGGTTATCTCAATAAGATCTAGACAATGTCACTAACAAAGATAGAAGACTAAGAACTAATAAAGAGGTATAATATGTGACAGTATTTCATTCCATATGCAAATAACTTTGCATTTTCTAATATGTTATACAGCCCAATTGATATTCTACCCAGAAATCTAATAACCATGTTTTGTGGAAATTGTTCCATTGCGTTTTAAAATTCACACAAAAAATGGTGAGTTAGAATAATTAAGCAACAAATAGGGTGATGTTAAACTAACATTTATCAAGACAAAAATATTAGTTCAAAGAAAATAAATAACTCTGGTATAAAGTAATGTATATATCAATGGCACAGCACGCAGTTGTGCAGCAGATTCCTGTGTTCAACAATCTGTGTTAGAAAAGAAATCATTGCAAAAAATCAAATAAACATGAAAAATATGAACTAAAACTATAGTTTCTAACATATTATTCAAATAAAAATAATTCAAATATATCTTATTATGGCAAATGAAAATACTTTTAGAAGGAATATTCAAGGATATTATTGAAGTTGTAGGGAGTAAACATTCTTTTTAAAACCATTAAGCATATAAGATTGTTTCTGTGGATTTAATTAATATTGAGGTCTTCTATCTTTTGAAAAATACTTATAAAGTTCAAAAGAATTACAGACATGGAAAAGATATCTACAACATATTTATCTTACTATATATTCATAATTAAAATGCCTTATAAATTAATGAGATTACAAAAAATTCTTTTTAAAATGAAGCAGAATGCTTGAATAGGCACTAAGAGGACTGATAAATGGACAATGTGGTGGCACAGAAAAAATTAACATCATTCATCAGGAAAATAAAGAGCGTATCTACACTGACATGGCCATAAATATCTATAAAAGCAGCAGCAAGAAAAAACTAAGAATTGAAGATACGGAAAAATGAAACTTTTATGCATTGCTAGTCCATGTATATAAATCGTGAGATCTTTGTGAAAACAATTTGGTATTACAACAGCTGGGCGCAGTGTCTTACTTTGGTTCCATTGCTGTGATAAACACCAATGATCGAAGGTGACTTGGGGAGGGAAGGGGTGGTTTGCCTAACACATCCTAATCACAATCTATAAATGAGGGAAGTCAAGGCAAGAACTCAAGCAAGGCAGGAATCTAGAAGTAAAAACTTACAGATGTGCCACTTGGTTGTCATGTGGGTCCCCCAACAACTGAAGTGAGGCTGGATCTGTTGTCTGTCTCAGGATCCTGTTCCTCTAACTGGACCACCTTGTCTGGCCTCGGTGGGAGAGGATGTGTCCGGTAACACCTGATATGCCAGGGTAGAATGATAACAAAGGGGGACCTCCCCTGTTCTTCACAGAGTAGAAGGCAAGGGGGAAATGGAGGGCAGAGATGTGTGAGTAGGTGACTTGGAGGAGAGCAGTTGTGATTGAGACATAAAGTGAATAAAAAAAAAAAATTGAACCTAACAGATCTAATGAGGCACTGGGGGAGTGCTGCTTACTGGCTTACTCTCCTATGCCCGTCTCAACCTGGATTCCTATACAACTCAGGAACACCTGTTGAGGAGGTACCATTCGTGTAAGCCAGGCCCTTTTAAGACAGCATAGGCCCATTGACAACAGTCATTAATGAAGAAATTTTCCCACAAACTTAGTATTAGGCCAACCTGATGGTGGTATTTTACAAATTTAGTTTTCCTATTTTCTGGTGACTCGAACATGTTCCAAAATGATAAGAAATTAACCAGCAAACTTTTCAACCCAATGTACTAGCAATTATACTCTTAGACATGTAAGAAAGAAATGATTAGTATGTGTTTACATCCATCAGACGATAAATAAATACTTGTTTTAAGCTGATTAAATACCAATAAACAAAATCAAATATAATAAAAAAAACCTGGACTAGAATAAATTTATAAGTTATATATTTATCAAGTTAATATTTTTAAAGATTAAAAACTACTATTAAAATTAAATAATGTGAATTCAAGCCCCAATAATGACACACTGAAATACAGTGTTCAGATGTTCAGAAAGGCAATGCTGATCTAAGATGATGAGTATTCACTATAACTACTATTGTGAGGAGCATATATGTTTGTAAGAGTAACATGAGGATATCTAAGATGGTAAGAAATGTAATTTTTGTGAGGGATGATGATTATGAATACTTTGAACACACTATTTGTAACTAACACATTTAAGGTATAGCCCAAGTTTTAAATTCTTTTAAAGTTTGACAACTGTATATGTTAGTATGAAAAGCTAACATGGTGGTCCTTAACCTGTAGGTCAAGACCTTTTGGGGGGATTGCATATCAGATATTTACATTATGATTCATAACAGTAGCAAAATTACAGTCATGAAGTAGCAATGAAATAGTTTTATGGTTGGGGGTCACCACAATATGAGGAACTGTGTTAAAAGCTTGTATGTAGCATTAGGAAGATTGAGAACCACTGCTCTACAGTAATTTGACAAGAAGAAAGGTCTCAAAAGGTAAACAGAGTAACAACTTACAGAATAATTATGTGTTTACAAATATTCTTCCAAAACTAATAAGTACACACAGAAAAAGGTATTGAAAAAAATAGAAATACTTGTGAATGCAAATAGTGGGGGTTACATATAAAGAATTTTCAAGTGAATCTTTATCCACATTACTGTACTTCAATTTTTAAAGGAGATTGTATTAATATACTTTCTAAATTAAAAACTGTAAACCAGTTTCTTAAAGAGTCATTACAGTTTAGAAGACAGTTGTTTAAATAAGTCATGGGGGGTGGAGATAAGGCTCAGAAATAGAGAGTACTAGCTGCTCTTACATATGGCCTGAGTTTAATCCCCAGAACCACATGGTGGCTCACAACTGTCTTTAACTACAGTTCCAGGGAATTCCTCATCCTCTACTGATTTCTACTGCACACATGAAGTGTACATATGTTCAGACAAGACACTCATATACATATAATAGAAAATAAACAAATCTTTTTAAAATAGGACATGGAAAAAGAAATGAGAGTCTCTCTACACATACACACACACACACACACACACACACACACACATACACACAAAATGTGTAGAAAATGTTTTCTCTTCCATAATGCTGCACAAAATAAAATGAGACAAAGAATTTGAGTCAGAATACAAGGGAGATAATATTGATCTAAGATCAGTATAAGGCTTGGAGTCATCTTCTGGGGTGTGCCTGTAATCACAATCTAATCTATTTCATTTGGATGGAAGGATCCACTTGAGCATCTGATATTACATCCATTGATACTGAATATTGTTTTGTGGGAATGAAATACAGGCACTCCATTCAGGCTTAGTTTAAATGTCTCCCCATATTTTGCCATAATGCAGTATGTTAAAAAAAAAATTCTTGTCTCCATATACCCTGATGGGATGTACAAGTCTTCGACTGACTAAATCAAACATTGAGAAAGACAATCCATCACCTCTAATACTGTACACAGCAGAGTATTTATAACTAATGGGTCAAATACGACAACAAAGCATTTGTTTGTTTTTCTCAGACATGTATAATTAGAACATTCTCCATAAACTGATTATTTATTATTTACTTAGTAATCTCTAAAATCTAGATTGCTACTCCCACATAAAAAAAATCCTGTGAATTTAAACTTTTCTAATGTTTGTAAGTATTTCAGCTTGAAAGAATGTATTAATTGTTCATGACTACAATAACCAATTATATGACAATGAGCTTTAAGAGGGAGGATAGTGAGGATAAAAAAAATATTGAATAAAGAAGTAAGATGTAGCACAATTTGAAGATATGATGAATTGCTAAGTTACAGAAGATGACAAGCTAAATGAAAATAAAACAGGAAAGATACTATAATGATGAAACAAATTAGTACTCCCATGCTCTGTAGCCTAGGCTAGCCCTGGCAGCAATTTCAGGTGTTAGCAATCAGGTGAGCACCAACACACTTGGTTTAGCATGATCTTCTTTTCTGCCATCACTGGAATATAGATCATGGCACTTATTCCAAAATAATCCCAGAAAATTGTCCTTTAAGAAGTATGGACAGTTTGTCTGTATTCAGAATTGAAACAAAGTTCAATGAGTTGCTGCATGGGAAATGAATTTAAGGAAATTCACTGAGGAATGCTATTGACAAATAATACCATTTATTCAACAGACAAAGGTTTCATTCAACATAACAAAACATGGCCAAAAGAGTAAGAGGAGAATTGTAGTAAGAAGATGAACAATAATTTGTGTCTATTTAAACATGTTAAAAAGAAGAAAAACATCAAATTTGGAAAGAATGAGAGTTTTCAAGGGTGACTCATTTCTGGTTGTTTGGCTTTCTTGATGTGCAGTAAACAATAATGTATGGCTACAGCATGGCAAGCAAGATCTATTCCTTATGGGAAAATGGCCACAAGACAACCTTAAATACAATTTATATTAAATGGGAAAAAGAAGGATAAAGCTTGCTGACAAGATGCCTCAGTGGCTAAGAGGAATGTCTGATCTTCCAGAGGATGAGGGCTTAATTACCAGCATCAAGCTGGTTGCTCCCATTACCTGTAACTCCAGTTACATTGGGATCCAATGCCCTCTTCTGGCTTCTTCAGGCACCTGACCCACACATTGTGCACAGATATACATGTAGGCAAAACACATATCATAACATTTGTTTAAAAAGAACATTTAAGAAGGATAGGGACCTCTGGGTATCTAGTTGATTGATATTGTTGTTCTTCCTATGGGGTTGCAAACCCCTTCAGCTCCTTCAGTCTTTGCCCTAACTCTTCCATTGGGGTCCCTATGCTCAGTCTGAAGGTTGGCTGCAAGCATCTGCATCTGTATTGGTCAGGCTCTGGTAGCGCCTCTCAGGAGACAGCTACATAAGGCTCCTGACAGCAAGCACTTCTTGGCATCAGCAATAGTGACTGGGTTTGGTTGCTGCATATGGGATGAATCCCCAGGTGGGGCAGTCTCTGGATGGCCTTTCCTTCAGTCTGTACTCCATTCTTTGTTCCTGTATTTTCTTAGATGGGAGCAATTCTAGGTTAAAATTTTTGAGAAGGGTGGGTGGCCCCATCCCTCGAACAGGGGCTGTGCTTCACCTCTGGGTATGGTTTCTACAGGCTTTCTCTCCCCTTTGTTGGGTATTTTAGCTAATGTCATTGCTGTTAGGTCCTAGGAGCCTCTTGCCATCTGAGACTGAACCACCAACCAAAAAATACCCATGGAGGAACCCACGGCTCTAGCTGCATATGTAACAGAGGATTGCCTTATCTGGCATCAGTGAGAGGGGAGGATATTGGTCCTGTGAAGTCTTGATGCCCCAGCATAGGGGAATGGTAGGGCAGTGAGGTGGGAGTGGGTAGGTGGATAGGGAGCACCCTCAAAGAACCAGAGGGGAGGGAGGGTGGGATAGGGGATTGGTGGAGGGGAAACTAGGAAGGGGGATAACATGAAATGTAAATAAGTAAAATAACCCATAAATTTTTTTAAAAAAAATTAAAACACACACAAAAAAGAAGGATAGGGACATGTATCATTATTGATTGATTATATATCATTCCAACAATTTTTACAAGTATATTTGCATATTAAAATTTGACTGAAACAGGAAAATATCTGGAGAAAGAAAGCACTAATAATGAGTACCTGTTTATACAATTATAAGTTAAACATGAAATTACATGTGCTAGTCAGAATTGTAAACTATGGTGTAAACTATTTTATTGTATTGAGAATATCCTAGTAACAATGTTTTCAATATTTGCCAACTCACTGTATAAGTGATGGAGACTTCAAACTTCACCAACATTGTGAGATATATTTTGACTGTATGTGTGCCTATGTGCACATACATGTGTATCCACTTCATGCTGTTTTTACTTACATGTACAAAATATATTCAAATATATGATGAATTATAAATAGAATTACCCAATAGTATATCTGTGCATACATAACCATTTGTTATACTATTTTTTCTTTAGGGAATTGATGAAAATGTTTCAGCCTGGTTACTTGTACAGAATCACACAGAGACCAAAATTTTGGGTCTAAACTCCATTTTAGAAAACCTGAACTAAGTTTAAACAGAAGTAACTAATAGGCTGGTACCTAAGTCGTGTGTATCCAGGTTGCTCCCACAACAAGACCTGCATCTAACACTAGTCTCCAGCTTATTCCTCCAACATATCTGCACCCCCAGGTTACAAGGCCTGCCCTTGCCTAACAACTACCAATCAGGAGGAAAGCAGAATTTAACTTTATGATTTGGCCCCCAGCAATAGCCAATTAAGATAAAAGCCACAGTAGCACCCCAATTAGGTGCTTGCCAAGCTAGAAACACTCACTCCTAGCTTGTTGCTTTCTATAGCTGAATTGCATCAGATGGGCTCCTGACTGACCTTTCGGGATTCACAAGCACTTCCTTGGTACTACAAAATGTCATCTCAAAGAGATTTCTCCACCTTCATTTTCCTTGCATTGCACTTCACAGCAGACAAGGTGTGGAATCTATCAAAGTGCTGTTTTGGTTGATTTTATTCCACCAATAACTCTTCTGATTGCTCTGGCAGGATACCTAACAAATGCAACTTAAGGAAGGATTATTTTGGCTCACAGTTTGAGGGTAAAATCCAGTCTATCCTGATTGATAGGAAGGGAATGACAGCTAGTGGTCACATTTCATCCATATTGAGAAAGGTAAGAGCAGTAAGTTTCTCTTCATTGGGGCTAATTTTTTAAATGATTACATCTGATTGTTTCACCGCCTGCTTTGAATGCAACTTTAAACTATCATGCTGGATTGTAGTCTTGCAGCAGAATTTAAAATTACACTAGAGGATGTAAATACTTTACTTTCTTACACTTGCCTTTATAGTGATTGCCAATTAACCAACTGGTTATTTTAATGTGTGTAGATTCTGCTATTTTGACAATGTGTGGACTTCAGATGTTAATGAGCACTGCAGATTATTTAATTCAATTACAGCTATTTACATCTTATTTTAACTGTAATTATCCCTGGTAGAGACCAATCTCCTTTCCATAACACATTTCAATGTTGTTAGAGTCAAGAGCAGACCTGGCTGAATAGGCACTGTCAGGCTGACAAATCTTTTGCAGCCTCTAGACATGAACACTACATAAACAAGCCCTTCAAAAACCACTTTAAGCAGGGTTGGTTGGCAGTTGTATAACTTTCTTTTATTGACAGAGCAATTATATCAAGATTCCTGTAATGTCTTTTGTCTGGAGTGGAATAGAAAACATTTTTTTTTATTTTAACATCATGACAAGTGTAATCCAAGATAGCAATCTTAGATCCCTGCACTTCTTGATAGAAATATATTGTAATAAACATCAAATCATGAGTTAAGATGATAATAAAATGCACACATTCATAAAACTGCTAATTATCAAAGGGTCATTCTCTGTATTTAGAACTTTTAGGCAGAGAGTCATGATTGAGAACATTAACATAAATGATTCATGGTAAATTGTGTTTATTACATAATTGCTAGAATTATCAAATATCACACAAACTGACATCCTTTGCTAAGTTCTCTTCTTGTCCTCTCCAGATCTTAACCATTCATTTATTACAACTGCTTGGTATTCAATTTACTCTTAAATGATTTATTTTGTGATAGTTAGCACTGAACAACTGGGAGGAGGGAATTGCCATGACCAGATTGGTTTATGGGCATTGAGTGTGGAAACTTTTCTAGATACGAATTTGTGTGTGTGATGGTGGGGTTGCATCTCCTTTGGGCAGCAGCATCACTACACAAGTGGGCTGAGGGTGATAATAACTAAGCAAAAAGCAGAAATTTTCAGTGGTTTCTGCTTCAGTTCCTGCCTCTAGGTTGCTGCTCCAAGTTCCTGCCTTGATTTTCTTTGCTAATGAACTATGTAACCTATAAAACAAATCAACCCTTTCCTCTCCACATTGGTTTTGGTCAGTTTTTTGGGGGGGGGTTGTTTTTTTTTTTTGTTTGTTTGTTTCTTTTTTTTACACCAAAGACAGAGAGCAAAGTAGAAAAATGTTTGGCCTCAAATCCTAAGGTAGAGGATACTGTATAAATACCACTCCTGTTTTATGAAGTTTCATTGATGTTGGGATAATTTAATTAACTTCACCTTTGGAAAGGTTTTCCTAGATTGCTTGACAGTGCTTTAGTTAGCTCTTTCTCCGACTCCCTGCCATGTTTTACAGAAAGGGTGCATCCATACCTTTGCTTGATGGATCCCTAGATATGCCTGTTGGCTGTTCCTATGTTGCCCAACTTTTTTCTTCTGAGGTCCACTATTTTTATTTTATCTATTTAGTTTATGCAAGTGATCTCAAGAGTCTCTTCTCTAAGACTTTGTGATCTTGATCGCTCTGTGTATGATAGATTTAAATATGATTCATGCGGTAGTCTACTGAAATTTTCCATCCATCATAAGTGGACAGAAAACAGCAAAACTAAACCATTTCTGATTTTATGTAGGAGTTGACAAAGCTACAGACAATGGTAGGTGTTAAGGAAAGGACGAAGCAGGGTGAACCCAGTGTACTGTGTATATGCATAGAGGGGTATGTTCTTTCAGACATGATGGCCAGCTCATTGACGAATGATAGCCTCCAATACCAATGCTGTCTTAAAACACCAAAGTTTGGTATACCGTAGTTTTCATGTCAGATTAAGAAACACTCCCAAATTTAACTGAGTCCTTCATTCACATTTCTCTTGAATGTAAAACCCAGTGCAGCAGGGTTGATGTGAGTTTTCACTAAAATACTAGCTGAAAAATAACCATTTCCTTGTGTATATTACACTCACCTTCAAAGGCATCAAAGGAATCCTGGAGAATTACTTGATTGATTTAATATAGACATATTGTTCAGCAAGACTCTTGACCTTTCTGTGAATATGATATTTTAGTTTCTTTCACAAACCATAGTTTTTAATAAAATATATGAAAATGATAAGTAACTGCATATTCATGGGGTGCAAAATGTGATATTTTCATTTACACGTGGGTCCAGCTGCATATATAGCAGAAGATGGCCTTATCTGACATCAATGGGAGGGGAGTGCTTTGGTCCAGTAAAGGCTCAATGCTCCAGTTTTGGGGAATGCTAGGGCAGTGAGGCAGGAGTGTGTGTGTGTGTGTGTGTGTGTGTTGGGGAGCACCCTGATAGATGCAGGGGGAGGGGGATGAGACAGGGGTTTGTGGAGGGGAAACAGGGAAAAGAATATCATTTGAAATGTAAATAAATAAAATAACCAATACAAAAGAAAGATTCAAATCAGCTAATCAATATTTATCACTAGCATATTGTGCTTTTATCATGAGGGTATCAAAACCTACATTTAGCAATTTAGAAGCATGTTACTATTAAGTGTGATCATCATGCAGTGTGTTATAAACTCATCTCCCCACACTTGCTTGTTACATTGCTACAGGAAATGTCAATCCTAGGCTCATGTCCTGGAGGCTTGTCATACAGCTGATAGGCTTGATTGCCTGAAATGTCCACAAAATTTATCTTTAGGGCTTTGTGCTGCTGGGAGGTCCACCTTTGCTAAGTATAGCAGAGCAAGACTGTGGGGTGAAGGATACAAAACCAGAAATAGTGAGCTTACACTCCACAAAGCCTCAGGAAGAACTCCTGGGAAACACAGGAGGATCAAGGAGCTAATGCAACTAACAACTAATTATATAACAGCTAGTTAATGCAACTAAAAGACACTATCATATGATGTGTTTGTGGGGCTTTTTGTTTTGTTTTGTTTTGTTTGTTTGTTTTTTGCTTAAAAACACTAAAAAAAGATTATGGGAGATTTTCCTTCAAGAATGAATTACTACATTTCTAGATTCTATATTTGAATAGACTTTGATGGATAGGGACATGTTGAATGTTTAAGAAATCAGAGCAGTGACTTCTGCCTTGGTAGCCATAACTTGCCCTGGCCCCTCCTCTTTACTGTTCTCTCCACTCTCTGTCTGCCATGATGTGAGACACCTCTGCTTTATGTTTCTACTTCCATGGCACTCTTCTCACCAGAGACCCAGTACCAGCAGAGCAGAAGATGAGAGAAAAATTTCTATATCAAGTTGCTTTCCCCAGATATTTTGTCCAAAAAATTGACACAATAACCTCAATCAACACAATTCTTTCCTTTTTCCTCTTATTTAAAACAAGGAGACAAAGAAAAGAATGAGGCAACACATAAAATAGAATAATATACATGTAGTTCGGCAACACAAGAAAAAAATCAATCTAATTACACAATTACATGATACACATATAGCTTCCTACATGTGGTGATTGTAGCCATTATCTGGATCATTTAAATGTTATTATATAGACAACTATAGAAGTATAAATTTAACATCTTTTTTAAAAAAAGATTTATTTATTATTATATCTAAGTACACTGTAGCTGTCTTCAGACAGCACCAGAAGAGGGCATCAGATCTCATTACGAATGGTTGTAGGCCACGATGTGAATGCTGGGATTTGAATTCACGACTTCTGGAAAAGCAGTCTTAACTGCTGAGCCATCTCTCCAGCCCCAAAATCTTGATAACAATGCAGGATTTAATAAGGAGACACTGAATTTTTCTTACCTTATTCTCCAAATTTCAATAATTCTAATGAACTCTCTATACTCTGTTTCTCTCGTTTCCAATAGTTTAGAGTCCACATGTAAGGGGAATATTAGGCTCTGTTTCTAGCATACAGTCTGCTAACATGGATTTAACTTCTCCCTAAAGCTAAATAAGACTTTCAAAAGCATAGCCAATTGCAATCTGTAATTAGTTTTCAGGGTGCTTGTTGCATTTTCTACGAACCTCTAAACCTTGATGAATTTTAAAACATTTTTAAAATCATTGGCTTACAAAATAGTGGTTTCTATCTGAGTTCTTCATACATTTTTGTTGAGGCAATGTCTTTCACTGGACCCGTAGCTTGCCATTTTGGCTTGTCTGACTGCCAATGGTTCTGTGTCATGCCTAGCTTTTAAGTAGGAGCTGGGGGATTTGATCTCAGGTTATCTTGACATTTGCTCTTACTAAGTTATCTCCCCAGAACCATTCTCACTTGTCTATTAAATCTAGGACACTAGGGTCAGTCAGTTGGTTGAGCAGGTAAAAATGCTTACGCAGGCCTGAAAACCTGAGTTCAATCTTAAGATACCACAGTAAAGGAAAAAAACTGTCTAACCTCCACTGTAACATCATGCATATATGTGCACACAGTAGTAATAAATGAAATGAAATTTAAAACCACAAAGTTATTTAGTCATATATGTGTGTGTATATTTTATATATATGCAAATTTATATAGTTTTTATATAAAATTTACAGAATGTGTTTAAATAGATATCACTAATATTACAACCGTGATCTCATCCTGAATTTGCATAAGAAGTAGTGAAATTAAGATTTGACAAAACTCAGCCTATCCCTGATGCTTATGCCATTTACCATTTCCTATATCCAAGAGAAATAATTCCATTACCATGTGTTTAAGTCTCAGGCATAAACGATACAAGTAAAGCAGAGAAGAAATAAAGGCAGCCCCCCATGCTGACAGACATAGAACCATTTCTGGCTATTTCTGCTGAATAACTTTGACCTTGAGTCAGCAGCCAGCAATCTTACAGAGCTGCTTGTTCCTCCTGTGCTTCCCAGGAGTTCTTCCTGAGGCTCTGTGTGTGTGAACACAACACTTCTGCTTTTGTATGCTTCACCCCACAGTCCTGCTCTGCCTTACTTAGCAAAGGTGGACCTCCTAGCAGGCCTGGCTTGCAACCCACATTTGTAACGAACACCTGATCAAAAACAATCTAATTTGAATTCTAAATGGATGTTAAACTTAGTCATTTTGCTAAACCATCTAATTAGTTAGTCCTGATTCTAATACTGCTACAGAAGACCCCCTACCCCAACCTTCTGGTTTTGCTTTCACTCTCATTTGGTATCACTGTCCTTACAAAGTGACTTTGTGTTTCAGTAAAGGTTTTATGAAAGACTGGCTGTGCATACACCAGCAAAGAAAGAGATATGTGAAAAACCGCATTACCTCTTCTTGCTTGTTTAACTTTTACTCTTTCCTAAGTATTTGAGTGCACAAATAATGATGCTCCTTTGATGCTCCTTTTAGGAAATTGACAGTCTGCAAGTTAATATGGCTTCGTTATCAACTGATTAACACTGATGAAAGAGTTGAACTTCCTGGCAAGCTGATTAGCTAATAAGAAGGAAAAAGGAGGATTAATAATGAACCATACTGATACTGTGAAGGAATCTTTTTGTTTTTCTTTTCTTTCTTTTTTTTTGAGTACTGAATATGTGATATCATATGAATGTCTATGATAAACAAGTAAACATGCATAAGTTAAAAATTAAATATTTCTGATATTTCTAAAATTGTCTAGTTAAAAAAATACACTAAACCATTTCTACTTGAATGCTGACCAACACTAACAGCACACATCATAAAATCAATACACATGATAAAGTCAAGAAAATGTTTGTCCTTGATTTCAAAAATGCAAAGAGAATAGCTATAGCATATGAAAATAAAGCTCTGAACACTCTTTGGGTCAGAATAAACAGAGTTATCAAATCCATAGATACTTTTTTATTTTTGTAACAGATACCTCATCAAAACAAGCCATGAGAAGGAAGATTTATTTGGTTCCATGTTTCAAGTTTTCCAGTCCACAGTGGCTGTCTGGGTTGCTTTGGGTTCGAGTGAACATCAGAGTAGTGTGAGCCTGTGCAGTAGGAAGCTGTGTGCTTCTTGGCAGATAGGAATAGAAGACGAAGGAGGAGCCACGACAAAATATCTTTCAAATCCAGCTGGGCTACAGGCACTCTCTACCCCTCAGATATTTGCTTATTATCTCCACTGCTAAATACTTGACTTCCTTATCTTGGCACTAATCTATTTAGAGATCATAGCTTTCTCAGCACCGAATTTACATGGATTTTTTTTCTAAATAAAATTTCGATTTTTTTTCCTCTGAGTTTTGCTTCCAGTTCTCACTATTAATCTAGATTGAGGAAGCCAGTTATAATAGCCATGTGACAGTCTGAATGCCAGGCTGCCAAAACTCTCCAGGACCTAATTGCTCAGTCTATCACATTTACCTTTGTGCAGAGCTAAGGGCATAGACAAATTTAGATGGGACTGTTGCCAGAATGTGACACGAATGGCCCCTAATACAATAGAGTCTCCATGCCCATCTGAAACCTAGTGAACAGGCTCTTTACTGTCCACAGTCGTATGAACATTACTGATATCTGGGCTCTAGCCAGAATGGCACATTAAGTTATGCTCACAAAATTATAGATATCCTTTAGACTGTATGCCCAAGTCATCACAAATTCTTCACAAACTGGGTCCCAAGATTTTTGAACAACATGGTTATGTTACCACAGCAATGGCTTCATGTTTCAATACCATGTTTTTGTTATTGTTGAGAAACTATTCCAAGCAACACAGCTCAAGCAAACAAGCAAAGGATTCACTTTGGCTTGACTTCAGAGGTTTCAGTCCAAAGTCCTTAGCACTAATGATTCTAGGATCATATTGAGGCAAACCATCATGGCTACAAAAAAAAAATGTGTCAGAACTTATCTTGTTGGTGATAAGATACAGGAAAGAGAAAGGAAAGAGCCAGGGGAAAATATACTTCCTAGACTTTCCTCCCCAGGAACTTTTCTCTTCTAGCCAAACCCCACCTCCTGTTATTCATTTTTTTAGAAACATCACCACTAGCTGAGGCCAGGGACTCCAAAACACGAGCATTTTGTGCAGGTGTCTTACAACTAAACTATAAACATAGTAAATCCAGGCAAACACTGTTGCTACTGAGACAAAATGATTTCTACTACACACAGGATGTGTCTACGGGCTTTATCTCTAAAGATTCTCATAAAGTTTCCATAACTCTTAAAACAAGGCAGTTTTTTTAATGTTTGTTTTATATTTAGTAGAGCTTAAAATCTTGGCTCTTACTGTGGTAACTTGTTACAAGAGTTACAAACATCAAGCAAAGCATTCAGTCTTACTCTTTATTGATCTCTTACAAACCGCCTCCCAATTTAATTGTCTACATTTCTTTTGGGTATATAAATACTTTTAAAATATGTAAGCTGTTCTGAAAACCATAGTATAGTGTAAAAACATGAAATAAACAATACTACTAATAGAGAGGCTGAGATAGGAGAAGCAAGATCTCAAGACCATTATGTTGTACCCAGCAAGACATTGTCACGAACAAACAAGCTGAAAGTGTACATGGATTGTATAATATTGGACCTATTTCTCCAATTACCAAATTAGACCATTGGATGACAGTCAATAAATTTCTAATTCCTCATATTTTTGGATTTCAATCGATTAGGGTATGTTGGTAATATTAGTTTTCATATTAAGAAATTTAAAAAGTAATTGTTTCTTCCTGTTGTTTTTGTTGTAAGATGTGCAATTCAGTTTGTGTGGATTTGTTGAAAGATTACTTTCTTGCTTCTTCTAGGGTGTAGTTTTGCTCCTTATGTTGATGTTTTCCACCTATTATCCTTTGTACAGCTGGATTTGTGGAAAAATATTGTGTAAATTTGGTTTTGTCATAGAATATCTTGTTTTCTTCATCTATGGTAATTGAGAGTTTTGCTGGGTATAGTAGCCTGGGCTGGCATTTGTGTTCTTGTAGGGTCTGTATGACATCTGTCCAGGATCTTCTAGCTTTCATAGTCTCTGGTGAGAAATCTGGCATAATTCTGATAGGTCTGCCTTTATATGCTACTTGACCTTTTTCCCTTACTGCTTTTAAAATTCTTTCTTTGTTTAGTGCATTTGGTGTTTTGATTATTATGTGGCAGGAGGAATTTCTTTTCTGGTCCAGTCTATTTGGAGTTCTACTATGAATACACTTCTTCTTGTATGTTCATGGGCATCTCTTTCTTTAGGTTATGGAAGTTTTCTTCTATAATTTTGTTGAAGAAGATATTTACTGGCCCATTACCTTGGGAGTCTTCACTCTCTTCTGTACCTATTATCCTTAGGTTTGGCCTTCTCATTGCATCCTGGATTTCCTGGATGTTTGGGGTTAGGAGCTTTGCTTTTTTGCATTTTCTTTGACTGTTTTGTCAATGTTTTCTATGGTATCTTCTGCTCCTGAGATTCTCTCTTCTATCTCTTATATTCTGTTGGTGATTCCTAGGTTTTCTATCTCCAGAATTGTCTCTCTTTCTGATTTCTTTATTGCTTCTATTTCCATTTTTAGATTCTGGATGGCTTTGCTTATTTCCTTCACCTGTTGGATTGTGTTTTCCTGTAGTTCTTTAAGAGATTTTTGTGTTTCCTCTTGAAGGGCTTCTAGCTATTTACCTGTGCCCTCCTGTATTTCTTTGAGGGTGCTATTTATGTCTTTCTTAAAGTCCTGTATCATCATCATGAGAAGTGACTTTATATCTGAATCTTACTTTTCCTGTGTGATGGTGTGTCCAGGACTTGCAATGGTAGGAGTATTGGGTTCTGATGATGCCAACTAACCTTAGTTTGTGTTGCTTGTATTCCTATGCTTGCCCTGCATCATCTTGTTATCTCTAGTGCTACCCTTGCTAAATCTGACTGGAGCCTGTCCTTCCTGTGATCCTGGTTGTGTCAGAACTCCTCAGAGTCAAGCTGTCTCTGTGATCCTGTGATTCTGGGATCCTGTCACCCTGGGCTTGTTAGATCACCTGGGAGTGGAGCTTCCTCTGGGTGTTTTGGGAATGATTGCAGAGTTTGTTCCCAGTGTCTGCTCAGGGCACTGACTGGCCCAGACAGACTGGCAACAACCTGAGCCACTGGGCTGGCAGAGTTCCTGTGTGCCTGGGTCCTGCTGTTCCCAGTTACTCCCTGTGTTGGGACAGATGTTGTGTCCTCCTCACCTCTGATCCTGGGCATGTTAGAGTGCCTGGGAGTGCAGCTTCTTCTGGGTGTTGTAGGACAGGAAGGAACCTGAGCCACTGGGCTGGAGGAGTTCTTGTGTGTCTGGTCCTGCTCCCAGTTATTCCTGGTTGGACAGATGTTGTGTCTTCCTCACCTCTTATCCTGGGCGTGTTAGTGCACCTGGGAGTGAAGCTTCCTCTGGGTGTTGTGGGACTGGCTGTGGAGCTTTTGCCCAAGGTCTGCTCAGGGTACAAGCTCAGACAGACTGGAAGAAACCTGAGCCACTGGGCTGGTGGAGTTCCTGTGTGTCTGGTTTCACTAGTCCCAGTTACTCCCGGTGTTGGGAAAGATGTTGTGTCCTCCTCACCTCTGATCCTGGGTGTGTTCAACAAGGCAATTTTTTAAAATGTATTTTCATCCCAAATAACTGCAATCCTAACATTTCATAGCTGTTCCACAGATTAAAACATTTGCAGAAGAGAAAAGAAATCCTATCGTATCAGCCTCATTGGAAGAGATATAATTATAATTAGTTAACAAATGCTTTGATAATTGATGGTTATTTAATTCTATTGTTTAGTAAAACCTGTTTGTAATTTGATGATTAATTCACATGTTCAAAGCCTTCACTGAATTAACCAATTCAGTGTTGCTGCATTCAGTGATCTGTAATGTCCAGAAACTGGTTGATTAATAACATTAAATAAATGAGTTTTCATATCTGTAAATTCCATCTGATTTACTCATCCACATATTCTATTTTATCATTATTACTAAATTGCTTTCTTCTCTCATTTTGTCAGCCTTTTCCCTGTTTCCATTAATATGAATACAATTACTTTAGAAGTTTTTTCTAACACTAGTTTTTAAGTCATCTTAAATATTTCATAATTCTTGCTTTTTGTTTATTTGAATAAGAGTCTCACTGTGTATGTCGCTTTGGCTGGTCTTTAACTTACATTGTAAACCAAGAGAGCCTTGAACTCAAAGTGATCCAGATGTCTTTGCCTCCTGATAATTATTTTATTTTATCTCTAGATTATCAACCAAATTTTCCAGCTATAATTTGTTTTATTTATTTAATTTATTAAATTCTAAAATCTGAATTATCTTACTCTACAGCAGAAGCTCAAGATCCTTTTTAGAAATATCAGAATATTATGTGAGGAGGACATTGTGCCGCATATAACTTTGCTCCACATTGTGAGATGAGAGATGTCACACCGTATACAAATACCACATCATGGGGATATTCTCTGAGGGTTCCTGAACCAAACTGGCAGTTGGACTATGGACTGGATGTCTACCTATCCTTTCAGTATATGGTGTTTTAACTCTAAAAGAGAGTTAAATTTACATTCTTTAATTTTTTTAGTTCAACAGACAAAAATGTTTTATATAAAATTAAAAGTATTCTTGATTCTGAATTTTTGTATATATTTCCAATCATGGTTGAAAGTATATACATTCTTCCTACAAACAGAACTTTTAAAGCATTAATCTTTTGATATTAGCTTCAGAGTTGAAAGGGTTTCTTTGAAAAAAGAGTTCAAATAGATCTCCCTCCCATTCTGACCTGTCCTCATGCCAGCGTAGGACAGTAGATCTGTCACAGGTCTACTTCCAATGAGCATTTTAAATTTCTCAGTTGTATCCTGTGTCTACCTCTATTGATATAAGATGAGATTTCCCTTTTAGACATCCTGAAAATTACTAGTTTGTTTTATTTTTATGTTATTATTTTGTTTATTTACATTTCAAATGTTGTCCCCCTTCCCGATCTCCACTCTTTAAACCCCTACCCCATGCCCTCTCCTCTTTGCCTCTAACAGGGTACTCACCCACCCTCCCATGCACTCTAGCATCCCCCTTTGCTGGGCCAACAAGCTTCCACAGGCCCAAGTACCTCCCTTCCCATTGATACCAGATAAGGCAGTCCTCTGCTACATATGTATCAGGAGACCATGAACCCACTCATATATTCTTTGTTTGGTCCTTTAGTCCCTGGGAGTTCTGAGAGGTCTAGTTAATTTATGTTGTTGTTCTTCTTATGGGATTAGAATCCCCTTCAGCTCCTTCAGTCCTTTCCCTAACTCTTCCATTGGGCTCAGTCCAGTGATTTTACTCTTGCCAATGTCTGCCTTCCGGCTCTACTTAAACAGCTCCTGGACAGTTGTTTGGTTTTAGGATTTCCTAAGGGCTGACCAGCAGTCGTAGAGCATGTATATGGCAGCTGGAACTTTTGTCACTGGGATAAATGTGAGAGAATAGTGTTTTCAAGGAGAAAAGATTTATTTTAGCTTATGCTTTTAGGAGTTTCTGCCTGAATTGCTGACAACAGTGATTCTCGGGGGCCTGTGATAAAGTAGAACATCATGGCTGAAGGACATATAGGAGCAAAGCCCTTCACTGTATTTGGCCAAGAAGCATGAAAGAAAAATAGGAATGTCTGGACAGAGGAAGATGTACCCTCCAAAGACCTTTCTACAGTGGCCTGATTTTTCCAGCCAGGTCACACCCTCAATAGCTAATTGATTGGGTAGCTATTAAATCCAATCATCTTTTCCTTCAGTTGAAATTTCACATCTGTATCATAACCAGATGTAACTATTGTTCCCACGAAGCCTGGTATTTATTGTGTTTTTCCACTTTAGGTATGTCCATTGGTCCAGCAGTGTGCGGTCATACACTGTTCTTTGCATACAGAGACTAAGGACAATTTACCAGAGTGCAGGGTTTTGCTTTCACTGGAACCATGGTACCCATAAGCCTCCAAACTAATTTTCACCTGGTGTCAAAAATCCCTTTTTGCTTTGATTCCAACGTTTTTAATGAAAGAATTCTCCAGAATAAAATTGATGAAGGCGCCAATCAATACCTGTGTTTCCCATCTGCCAGAGACCAGAGTCCTGAATTTTTTATTCTCAAGGCTGGATAAATTGTTTTTGCTTGCTTGTTTGTTTCTTTCTTTCTTTGTTTTTTTCTTTTATTGTTAGCATTTTTCCTTTCATAAGTGTTTATCACAGCAGTCAAATCAGATGCTAGCTACACCACCATAACAGAACCCAAATACCAGTGCCAAAGGAAAATTATACCAGTTCCAGATGTTGCCACCTTCTAATTAGAAAGGATTATTGAATCTTAGCTGAGCAACTAGGCTCCAGTTGATTGCCTTAATCCAATTAGCTACTGAGCTGAATTCTCTATGAATTGGAATTTAAAAAGTCTTGGTGCATGCCTAGATTCAACATTTTTCAGAACATGTCCAGGTAAGCATATTTGCACCATAATTAGCTGAGTTCACCACAAACACATTCCTAATTAGGAGCTGTGCTCTATGTAATTTCTTTATAGTACAGAGGGACTCTTGAGAGGAATTTATAAAAATACATTCAAGAGAAACTAGGAATTAACAACAAAAAAGGAAAAGAGAAAAGAAACAGTCTTCCCAAATCACTCTTTTACCATTTTCACCATAGGTGGGATCATAGATATTAATTTATCACATATTTGATCTGATTCAATGTTCTTTCATTACTAAAGAATTTTAATAATACTTATGTAATTTCTTATTGCAAGAAAATTAACCCTCAGTGCTATACATGGATGCCTGATTTGGGGCTACCATAGGTATTTGTCATGTTTGTTTCATGGCAAAGCACATTTAAAATTTTAAATAATATTTTTATTTATTCTCTTAAAATTTCATACTTGTATACAATCCATTTTGATTTTATCCATTTCTAATTACCTCCTTGCTATATCTGATTGGGACCAATTGACTCATCTGCCTCCCAACCTCATAGTTGATTATTATTATTATTATTATTATTATTATTATTATTATTATTATTATTATTATTTATTGGCCCCCTGAGCAAAGAGAAAGAAAAAGAAAAAAAAATCAGTGAAAATCACAGCCAATAGAACAAAAAGCTAAACAGACATGGGTAAAGCAGAAAAAAGTCACACCAACATCTAAATTTTCAACACAATTTAGGGAGTATGAAAACATAGGATTCTAAGTTTGGTTAGAAAAAAACATACCATTAAAGCCATTTGATATGGATATTTTGACAAATTATATTAGTGTGGTAATTTTAGCATCCAAACATCTGAGTTTTGAGTTACCTAAGCATTCTAAATTTAATTTGCTGAATTTATATGGAAGATAAATTAACATTCTTTCCAAAATATTTTAGGTTTGTAAGATCACAAACATATGTGCTTGTCGTATTATGTTGATAACCATGTTCTTTGTAAAGGGCCTGCTCTTGTGAACCTGGAACAAAGCTATAGAACATTGTCTCAGAAATACTGATCTTATACATTCAAGCAAAACAAGAAAATGTCAACTTCGTGATCCTTAATATCAACAGTGATGATGTTAGGTAGTCTATGTCTTATGGAAAGGATTTTCACTTGATTGGCATAAAATCATTTATTTTTTGTTAATTATATTTTTTCATTTTTATTAGATATTTTCTTTATTTACATGTCATATGATATCTCCTTTCCCAGTTTCCCCTCCGAAAAAAAAGAAAAAAAATAAAATAAAACAACAACAACAACAAAAACCTGTTCCCTTCCTCCTCCCCCTATACACCAATCCACCCTCTCCCACTTCCTAGCCCTGGCATTCCCCCACACTGGGGCATAGAACCTTCACAGGACCAAGGGCCTCTCCTGCCCTTGATGACTGACTAGTCATTCTCTGTTATACATATGCTGATGAAGCCATAGTCCCACTTTGGTTGGTGGTTTAGTCCCTGGGAGCTCTGAGAGAACTAGTTAGTTCATATTGTTGTTCCTCCTAAGGGGCTGCAAACCCTTCAGCTCCTTGGGTCCTTTCTCTAGCTCCTTCATTGGGAACCCTATGCTCAGTCCAATGGAGGGCTCTGAGCCTCTACTTCTGTATTAGTCGGGTACTGTCAGAGCCTCTCCAGAGACAGCTATATCAGGCTCCTGTCATCCAGAACTTGCTAGCATCCACAATAGTGTCTGGGTTTGATGATTGAATATGGGAAGGATTATCAGGTGGAGCAGTCTCTGGATTGTCCTACCTTCAGTCTCTGCTCCATAGTTTGTCTCTGCAACTCCTTCATGGGCATTTTGTTCCCCCTTTTAAGAAGGAATGAAGTATCCACACTTTGGTCTTCCTTTTCTTGAGTTTCTGGTGGTTTGTGGATTGTACTTTGGGCATTCTGATCTTCTGGACTAATATCCACTTATCAGAGAGTGCATACCATGTGTGTTCTTTTGTGATTGGGTTACGTCACTCAGGATGATATTCTCCAGATCCCCATTTACATAAGACTTTCATAAATTCATTGTTTTTAATAGATGAGTAGTACTTCATTGTGTAGATGTACCACATTTTCTGTATCCATTCTTCTGTTGAAGGACATCTGGGTTGTTTCCAGTTTCTGGCTATTATGAATAAGGCTGCTATGAACATAGGACAGCCCGTGTCCTTATATTATATGCATTTAAAATAAACATAAAATAGTTACCTATGGGTTTTCAATATCTCTAGTGTTACTTCTCCGCCATTCTCCACCATCTGTATTGGCTTCCCTTTCCCCCTTCCAGTTAAACCTATCACATGCACACACACACACACACACACACACACACAGACACACACACACACACACACACACACACACACACACACACACACAGACACACACACACACACAGACACACACACACACAGACATGCACACACACACACACACACACACACACAGACACACACACACCATTTTTTAGTTCCCCACTTCTAGCATCTGTTCCTATTATTCCCATCTCTCTCTAAAGTCCCTTCCCTTCTCACCCATGGTATCTTTACTTTCCTGGTTTCTGCAGGTACTCTAGTGTATGTTCTTTGTTTTGAAGAATTAGAGCTAGGATCCACAAATTAGAGAAAAGATGTCATGTTTTTCTTTGGGAATTGAGTTACTTCAGTCAATATAATATATCCTAGTTATATCAATTTACCAAAAAGTAAATAATATCATATTTCCAGTCAATAATATCTTTGACTAGATTTTATTTTGTATCTATACTTCAGTTTTATTATGATTCTTCAGTTAAAGGACATGTGGCTTTTTTCCTGTTTCCTAGATTTTGTGAACACAATAACATTGGACATGGCTGAAAAAGCATCTACAGAGAGGGGTGGAGAGTTCTATGGCCATACATCAAGTAGTGGTATACCGTGATCACACAGTAGATCTATTTTTATTTTGCAGACTTCCTTTGAGTTGTTAGTAAGGGCAATATTGAAGACTCCTATGGGACATTTCTTTGGTCATTAGCTGCCTCTTAAACTTGAAAGTAAGACACCATTGTTAAAGTCACAGCAGTTTGGACACTAATCTTAGAGGAAACCAGCTGTAACTGAGCTAGGAGCCCCCACCCCTCAAAAACTAGCTCTCAGAGTACCCAAAAATGCCATGCAAGCTGCCAAGGGAGAAAACCAATCAATAGTCCTACTCAGTTATAAAATCTACAAACAATAACAATGATCAAGATGACAAAATATCCTCAAATGTTTAATAGAAACATGTGTATTAGGTGTGGGGATAACCAACAACTGTCTAGCCAGAATTAGGCCCACTCAATGTACCATAACAGTAAACCTAGCCAACTGCCAGTAGCTAGTGAGTTCATCAGTTCCAGAGAAGGATGCAATGATGTTACTTTTCTAAGCTAGTATTTTGTAATTTTATTCTAAATACATTTGTATATAGCAGACCGTTGGGGATTGGTCTGGTGCTGCTAGGTATTCAAATGTTAAATTCTGTACCCCAAGATCTAGTTGTCCCAAGGTAAGTAAATTCTCATATGTATACCAGTCTTTGTTGTATATAATCCTTGGTCCCCAACTTAAAACCATTGTTTAAGTAAAACTGGTGACTCCCAATTACTGGGGAGAATAGGAAAAGGTGAGATTTGAATTACCAGGTGAGAAGACATAGGTAGGGACCAGGCAGAGGAGAAAATAGAGGGATAGAGAAGAACCAAGGAGGAGGATGAAGAAGGAGAAGAGGAGGTCTCCATTAGATGATGGACCAGGAACATATGTACCCTCTGCTCCCCCAGGAGACTACTGGAGCAGAAATAATGAGGGAAGATTCAAACAGCAAATAGGGAGGACACTTGGGGAAGTAGCCAGTCTAGCCATTAGAAAGTTAAACTAGAGGTAATTTACCCAGTAATTACGCTAAAGCTAAATGAATAAATCATAATCTGAGTCTCATTCATTTGAAAACTAGACAAGGAGAGATATATTCCATTAAGTTATACCATACATAAGCAGAGATGCTACTCTTATCAAAGAAGCTACATTTTCCTGCAGATAGATACCATCAACAAAATCTATACCTGGTCAAAATGTGACAAGAACTGACCCTGGGATGTCAGCCCCAAACACATACATATGAGCAACACTAATGGAGTCCACAGTCTATATAAATATAGCAATCAAAAGTAAGGTCATAATATATTTCCACAAATCCAGCCCTTCAAAGAGTAATAAATGAAAAACTCCAACACAAGAAGGGG
>NW_022196906.1:86806478-86846997 GCF_008632895.1 Mastomys coucha | reverse complement strand
AAGAAAATATCTAAAATAAAAAAAAAAAGTAAGATCATGAATTTGAAAGGAAAGGAGGTGGTGGGGTAGAAAAGGTATAAATGCTGTACCAATTTATGGATTCTTCAAAAACTTCAAATGAAAAGCATCATAATGTTATGAAATTATTTTATTTCAAGAATCTTAAAACTCTCTAGCTTACACTAAATTCATGAATAGATATTTGTCCACTTCCAGGTGCTTTGGGCATCTTTACCCTAAGAAAGAAACCATACAACAATGGCCTACCTCCTCAGAAATTTCAAATGACAAGATTCAAACTCACCAGAGTTCACTATGGGGAACAAATGAGTTGATTGGGGTTACTGACAGCTCATGTGTGATGCATTGCAATGGAAGAATGTTCATCTGACTCTAAGGAAGCTTCTTTGGACGGTTTGCTTTCCATGTCCTTGAGGGGTCCCCATAGCTGTCATAGAAAGTCTACACCCAGTATGGAAAATGCCTTCCCAATGGCTGTCTCCTGGAACTCCATCAGTGCTCCCTCCCCTCAGCCTGCACATTCTAGCCCTTTCTTGATACATAAAGGCTACTTCCAGTTGGGATAGAATTGCTCACAAGTGGCTCCAAGGGGTGGCTAGATACTAAGATGAGGGTCTGGTAATCTTCATTGCTCTCCTGTGAGAGGATGTTGGTAAACTCAGATGTGGTAATCTTTTGTGAGTGTGCCCCACTGAATTCCTGATGTCACCATCAGTTTGGCTTGCAGGATAGTTTTCAACAATAGCAAGTGTTTTTTTAACCCCATCAATTTCTTAAGATACAAATGTTAAAATACTTAATATTGAAAAACATTTCCTTTTTGCAAACTCCAACTAAGATCTTAAATTGAATGTGACAATCAAGAGAGCTTTTAAAGCACAAAGGAGAAAAAAAACATGTTCAGAGAAAAATATTATTTATAACTTGTTTTTACCAAAAATCAGTAGATATATCTTCTGTCCTTCATTTGGTAAAGAAAGAACTCAACTCATTAAAATGAGTTACTCAACTCATAAAATATGTACATGCATTTTGTAAATACATTTTGTAGAAAAACTTTTTAATGACTTTAACAGGAAATTATTTTTAAATCCAACACATTAATAATGGGTTATTTTCAAACATCTCTGATTTCTACATATACCCTTATATAATAAAATTCTGATAATACTTCAATTTACTATCAAAATTTAGATCTTTAATTTAGAGGTTATGATTTAGGAATAATTGAAAATATTGATTATAGTTTATATTAAAATTTTACAGTCAGTCATAATATTATATTAAAGTCTGTTTCATTATTTTGGCAAGGAGGAATAGTCCAGGTTTTTGACTTCTAACTGCTGTCTGTTCTGTTACCAATTGCTATTTCATTACTAGTGGTAAAAGGACATTATTTCCTTCAAGAATAATTATTCAGAAGAAATGTTATATCATATATGTCTGAGAAACTGACCACTTGTGTGGTAGGTAAATAGAGTCATACTTAGATTCAGGTTCATGTTCAAAGAATAATTTGTACCTCTATAAATACTGACTTCTTTCTATATTTAAATCACCCTGCCATTATTAATAGCTGCAGCATTTAGAAAGATATAGAAATCAATCTTGGAAATTAACAGTCTTCTTCCATACAGTTTGTGCCATCTAGATAATCACTGACTCAGTAGTCATACTGGGAATTTCAATCACCCCACTATGATGCTATGAGTCAATATAATCAAAGTCATGCATGATAACCAACAATTTATTTTTGTTTTAATCTTACTGCGAATAATGTTCAGTTACAAAGGGCAGAAGTGAAATGAGATTCTGAACTACACAACAAAAGACCTGTCATCTCTGCAAGCAGTCAATAAACATGTTCCTGTCATTTTCATGCAGGGAAAGTGTGAACTTGTTCAAACATCATTTACTATGTAACATGTCCATGTACAAAACTGTGCTTTTTGACATCAAATAGAAATGACAAATCTATTCTAAACAGAGATGTCATAAAAATGTTTCTGACATGTAATGCTCAAAACTGAATGAAAAAAAAACAGCAGTGTTATCATCAGAAAGACATCAGAATATCCAGAAGTGGCACAACATACATCCCTTGGAGCCACATTCCCTTGTGCTTTAGAGAGTGGTGGGTCAGTGTTCAGAGGACTTTCAGAAAGGCTGGTCCAGATCTTTAAAGATACAGCTGCTCCATGTTATAAGGCACCTTTCAACTAAAGTTGTGGTGGTAGCACATTTGTGTACCATATGCAAAGCCCTAGGTTCAATTCAAAGCACTGAACAATAGATGGTATTGAGAAAGCAAATCACATTTTAAAAGAATACCCTATTTTCCTATAAAGAGAGGAAAATAGATGCAAATTAAATATATATATATATTAGGCTGCCGGGTGGTGGTGGTGCACGCCTTTAATTCCAGCACTTGGGAGGCAGAGGCAGGCGGATTTCTGAGTTCAAGGCCAGCCTGGTCTACGGAGTGAGTTCCAAGACAGCCAGGGCCACACAAAGAAACCTTGTCTCGAAAGCAAAGTTTTCGAGGCTAAGTAAGAAAGAAAGAAAGAAAGAAAGTAACTAAGTAAGGAAGCTTAGGAGGCAAGCATCACTTTTCCTCTCATTTGTGGATCATAATACACACAGAACATTAAAGCAGAAGGGAAACGCCCTGGAGGAATGAGTGGGATAAAGATGGAGGTTGGGAAATGCATATGGATAAAGTATATGACACATGAGAAGTTCTCCATGAAACTCATCAATATGTACAATGAATATGTACCAAGTAAATCTATAAAAATGGAAAAAATGAAAGTTGCATTATGTATTAAATGTGTCCAATGCAAGTGAGTAGCTTAGAGGATTGTTAGACTATCAATGTAGATAGTCTAGTAACCTGTGAGACATATTAGCCATGAATTGAATTAATTTGTAATGTATGGTATTTGTTGATCAAAGATAAGTTAACTAGGCAATGTTTTTCTACTAACAAAGTTTATAAAAGTAATGGAATTGTCATAATCCCAAAAATGATCATAACACATTCAGCATTTCTGAGCTTCATATCATTCATAAGATAATAATTAGTTACCTTTTCCTAATGATCATTACCATCGTGAAATCATCACCTGAAGGTAACACAAATAAATTTATAGATACTAATAAAGCTACTGCTGCATTGCCACTATTGTCAAGGAACACTTGTCCCCAACCAGCCATTGTTCTCAGGCACTTACTGTTTGCCAAACACTTTTGGTGAAACCTCATCTCAGAGCTTCCAAGCCACACAAGAGTGCACCAACGATTCCCTCCAGCAGGTAAGGCAAGGCTCCATCCATCCTTGCCCACAATGCTGCACGCAGCGCTCTATTTCACTTGGTGTGCCTGTTCATTTAGATCTGTTTTGAGTTAACATAAAATTGAACTTTTCCCCATAACTCCCACCCTAGGAAGTAGTTCTTTAAAATACTAACTTCCTCATTCATAGAAAGATGAGAAAAAGGTTTTATTGATTTGTATTGTTTTTCAGGGTTTTTTTTTTAACAGGGTAAAACTTGTATAGTTCTCTATTTGTGGTGAGAAATGTATTCCTGTTGGGAGAAATTATGGTACAGTTCATTTTAGAGTATAATTTAACAATGGGTGTATGTATCATTTTGTTGCATGTATCATTTTAAGTTGTGTGGTCAGTATCCCATAATATATTTGGAGTCTATGGTGTAATGTTAATCTATTATCTGTGATATATAAAAATGGCAGGGCTTTTTACTGAATGTCTATTGGAAAATGATTCCATATTTAAAGTCACAAAACATGCTCTTCATCTTTTAGGAATTTAAGAACTCAACATTCATATCACTTTTTCTTGAATTATTTGGTCCAGTACTGCAGCATGGCTTTGACCAATATATTAATTTGATATGTAGTTGAAAACACATGTCTGTCAATTAATAATAATATTTTTCTGAAATAAAGAACAGATACATGTTTTCCCAAACCACAGTAATATTGACTGTCATAATTAATTGTGCTGTAGTTCTGTTGTTTAAAAGCAATATAAAAAAAATTGTGAACGTGTCATCAACAGGCTTGTCAAAGCTGTTATGAATTTCAGTATTGCAACCTTAGCACCTTGTGTTCTGATACAGTTGTATTGCCCACAAATGTATTCATATTAAAGTTTTTAATTGGTTGAACTAAATATTTGATGATATCTACATCATCTTACAAAAGAAAAAGTTTTCTGTTTTGCTATTAATAGTCACCAATTCTCCAAAAGTATAGTTCTAACTAATGCTAGTAGCAAAAACAAAACAAAACAAAAAACAAAACCAACCAAACAAACAAACAAGCAAACACACAACAACAACAACAAAAATAAGCTATGCACATTATTGTAAATGGAAACTGGGTTCCCCATTGCATTGGCACTCTTTAACTTCCAAGCTTCTGGGGACCCAGCTAGGATAACAAGGCTAGGTATCTGAAACAGCTGAGAACCTGAGCCCAGGATAGCAAAGATTCGTGGCCACTCCAGAATGACCTAACTTTTGTACATGGGTGTGGCTAAGGATAAGTAATGAGTTTAGAGTAGTGGCTTCAGCTGACTTCCTCAACAGAAGCGGCATTACTTGTTCATTCTTAAATAAGTCTGAGAATAAGATGAATTCAAATTTCCCTCTTTATCCAGTACTAGTGATTAAACCTCTGTCTTTGTGCATGCTAACTAAGTGCTCTGTTGATCACCAGCTCAATGTGCTGAATTCTTTCGTGGTAGAAGAACAAGAACCTAGCTCAGCAGGCAGGAAGAATCCATACCTCCATTCTCTCTCTCTGCCCTTGACTGCAGCTGTCATATGATCAGCTGTCTCAAGCTCCTGCCCATGTGACTTCTCAGATATGGAATATAACCTAGAATTCTGAGCTAAAATAAAAACCTTTCTTTCATTGGTTGTGTTGTGTCAGGGTATTTCATGACAGCAACAAAAATGAAGCTAAAATTGACACTAATCTCACTGACATGGCTCTTCCATTATAATGCTTTTTGATCCTAGTTCCTTAGGAACCCTTCAATATACCCATGTTAGAATTAGGCTTTCAACATACCATTCTGGAGAAATTCACATATAAAAGTCCCATCTTTAGCAGATGGAAAAGCATCTGAATCATTAGCTCCTAGAAGGTTCTAAGTCAAGATTTGGTTTCTAGTATGGTCCAAAAGACAACCATGTTCTAAGATAAGAAAACTTTGGACTGAATTTATTAACTAGCGAGAGGGAGATCATTCTTAAAATTGTAACAAATAAACAATTCAGTGAAGGAAACTAGATAATGAAGTACTGAAAAGAAATCCAGGAGAGATGGGTCTGAGAAAAACTAAGACTCAGAGGTATAATAGAATGGAATACATAAAAAAGTTAACATATCAAAAAAATAATTTTATCATTAATCTGAAAATCTGTCAACACTGCCCTGAGCTGTAATTATTCAGAAAGGTTTTAAGAATTTTGAAAGGTCAAGTTGTTATACTCAGGATTATCATTGTGGCAAAGTGCTTCGACATTTGAGTAATAATTGACTTATAAGTAATTTTATCCCCAGAGTGAAGTGTCGGCATATTAACATACTGGTTTAAATATGAAGCTAAACTTCTCATTTTAGATGCTAATAGCAGAGCTACACTCAGTCTCTTCTCAGAAATGCACAGCACATGTGCTGGAAATGTTTAAACTGAAAATCCATATTTAACAAGAAGTTTAGATTTTCTGTTTTATAGATGACATAAGTTTTTGATTCTGATTTCATGTACAAGAAGAGCAGGCAATATTTCCTTAAAAAATACAAGTAAAATTTAAAAATTTCTTCGCAAGGAACATCAACAAAACAAATTTGTGTGGCATAGTTGTTGTTCATGTAACATAACCTAGAATTCATATAGCTATCTTTTATTATTCAAATAATAGATACAATAATTTAAATAATAATTATAATGAGTAATAAACAGCTTTAAAGTTAACATATTTTATCTCACTGTTAAATTAAAACTTTTCAGCTTTAACCAAATAGGTGTTAATTTTTTAAAAACATTTCCATTTAATCTACTGTAAATAAGGTAAGAAAAAGCTTAGCTGATAAAACAACGAATAGCAGATAATAACCTTAGAATTACTGTGTAGTATTTGTGCTTCCTTCACCTATCTCCATTCCTCTGATTGTGAGCTACCCACACATACACACCAAGTTCTTGATATTGCAAGTCTTCCTGCATCTGAACGCTATAAAGGCTTTGAGTTAATTATAAGTTTACTTTAAATTTTTGTTTGCTTTAAAGAATTAAACCTTTTGTTTTTTCTCTCCTGACCTTCATATTTTTATTCTCCAAAGTATGCTTGAGTAGAAAATAACCTGGCAAAATCCACAATCATGACCCTCTGATCACTTGTAGTCAACTGCCAACAAACCAAGAAGGCTCCTTACTTCGGAGCTCTAATTATGTCAGCCTTGCTTACTATGTGTGGAAATATGCAAAAATCGCCCCTATATATCACTTAAGAAAAAAATTGCTCAAATATTCATGTGTGTCTATACATATGTATGCTCCTAACATTTAAAAACATTTTATAGGTAGAAATCATACCTTCAAATATGTTAGCGAATTGAGTAAGTGCAGACATGTCAATAACAGAAGAAAATAATTTTCAAACAAAATCTGCCAGCTGTGTCAGGAAATTAAAGCTTCATGGAGGACCAATGAGGAGCATAAAGTAGAGATGAATCCATGCCTGAGTAGATTACTTCATGACGCACATGTTATGAATGGCATTACTAGTATAGACTATGAGGCCATAATACTGTTTATCTGGTAAAAATGGCTAAAACACTCCTTCAAATAACCAAAGAGGGGACATAATCACCTAGAACACACAAAACTACCTTATCCAAAGGAGAGGGTTTCATGCATATATAGGATAATTTACATTGAATTGACAAGATATGTCAATGACACTATAGAGCTGGTTTAGAAAACACATTATACTGAAAAAGGTGGTTACTACGAAAAAAAGATCAAGTGCCTGTGATCTTAATTGTGAAGGCCCATACAGATAAGATCTACTAAAATAAAATAAAATAATAATACACAACTTAGAAAATAAATTTGAATCTCTTCTGACTTTAAAATAATGTTTAATTATAGTCTCTATATGTGTGTGTATGCGTGTGTGTGTGTGTGTGTGTGTGTGTGTGTGTGTGTATGTTTGTATGAATATAAGCATGCCAAGCATACATATGGAGCTCAGATGATGGCTTGCAAGAGTTGGTTCTCCTTCTGCCACGGGAGTTTCTTTGTGTGGAACCCAATTGTTACCTATGGCAGCAAGCACCTTTACCCAACATTAAGACTTCAATTTCAACACACTTTAAACATTTTTCAGCATACATTTTCTTTCAACAACACATTTCAGAATAAATATTCAGGCTAACATCTATAGTAAATAGAATCAATTTTCAATTTTTATCAAATAGTAAGAGAATGAACTAATTATGCAACAGAAAAAAATGAAGATTTCACAGTTTTCAGTGAAAGATCTTATCTGTGACATGGGAGAGTAAGGAAGAGTGGCCCCACCACTAGTCAATTATGAAGCATCATGGGTGTGGGACTGACGCCTTCCCCCATTCCTTGTCACCTACAGCAGTCAGGGGAGCTGGCCCTGGTGTCATGAATGCAGGTGAGCTGGCCATGTCCATTGTTGGCTACAGCCTTCGGGAGGGCAGGACCTGCACTTCACTTGGGCCACACAGTAGAGATGACTCAGGTAAGCCAGCCAGAGGGCAAGAATGCAGGTGAGCTGGGCTCACCACAGGAGTGATGCCCTCCTTGCTCATCACCTATGGCAGCCAGGAGAGCTGGTCCCTAGGGCATGAGAGCTGGAGAGCTAGCCTTGTCTCTTAACTTGCTGTAGCACTCAGGAGAGTAGGACCTTGTTCCATGCCTGGGTTACATAGTGGAGCTGGCCCTGATAGTGAAGATACAGGTGAGCTATCCCAAGAGTGTGAGAATCAGACAGCTGGTCCCTATACAAGCTGCAGCACATGGGAGAGGGGACCCTGAGCCTCTACTGGGCAGTACAGTAGAGCTGTACTGGAAGCCATGGATACAGGTAAGAGAGCAGGAGAGAACATGGGAACAGGAGAGCTGACCCTGACTCCTGCTAATAGAGGCATTGGTTGGCTTGGTACAACAGTACTGGAGACCTCAACATGGTGGAGTGGATGAGGGAGAGCCTGCATGCTAACAGGCTCAGCTACTAACCAGGCTCAGATCCAGGGCTCTGAATTGACCCACCCCAAAATCTATATATTCTTCAAAAGGCTGGGATGCATTTTGAAAGGGCCAGTCCTGTTGATCCAGCACTGCAGGATCTTCATGACACAGTGCAACAACAGGATAACTGGGAGGAGGCCCACGAAGATCCAATATTGATGGTGTCACAAAAGCTTGAGACCATGAACCAGACCAATGATTCATTGCAATGAACTTTTGCAAGTAAAGATGTGTGGACAGAGGAATATAATGTGGGACACACTGTTGACATACTACAGCTTCCATGATGAGGTATTTCTATGCTTCTTAGGGGAAGACTACAAGAGTGAAGGGTGGGTATGAGGGGATGGGAAGATGAACAGGACTGTGGTGATGTGAAACTCGCAGAGAATCAATAAATAGTCTTAAAATGTTTAAATTATTAGCAAATAGAAGTGCCATGGATAGTAAAACACAGAACTCAATAAGCAAGTATCATAGTGCTTCAGTCTTTTTTTAAAGGTCTTACGTCTGTTTGTAAGTTTTCTCTCAAGTCTCCTTGGGACTTTTAGACAAGATTTTGATTAGCCAGCTTATATACTTTAAGTGATATTAGTATATGTATATACATATATACATATATACATACATACATACATACATACATATACACACACATATGCAAAACTAAGAAATTAATGTTTAAATGCTTCTCTTGCCCTACTTTATCAGTCCTTTACAGGAAAAAGATTTTCATAAAACAGAGTTTATTAGTTATGTTTCTGTAATAAAAGCAAATCATAATGAATTAAGTATCATACTCCAGTGGAGTTCCACTGAACCCAAAAACTGAGGTCTTTTAATCTTTTATTTATTTATTTATTTATTTATTTATTTACACTCCAGATTTTATTCCCCACTCCCTGGTCCACCTAATGGACAGAAGCTGCTGACCCCTGTGGTTGAATTAGGGAAAGGCTGGAAGAAGCTGAGGAGGAGAGCAACTCTGTAGGAGGACCAGCAGTCTCAATTAACCTGGACCCAAGGACTGAGTTTTAAGGATACATAGAATACAGAGTTGAGTAGGGTCAGCATCCCCTTGAGCAATACACTCAAGAGTCTAAGATATTGTACACTTTCAGTAAAGGCAACTAGTTAACTTTCCTCCAACATTAGAAAGAATCTTTAGATCTTAATAAGAACAGATTTTGGGGTTCATGCTTATTTAAGAAAATATATTTCAAACATTGGAAAGTCAGAGCATTGCTCTATTTAAAGTTTGAGGTAAAATGCACAAAATAAGAAACAGGATTATAAATGTATCTCTCTTAAAGTGATTCACCCTTTGCTCTTCCCAAACTCAAGTCACAGAACATGAATCCACTCTACTGAATTCCATTCTCATAGTACAGTAGAAAAAAATTCATAGCCATGAAGGCTCAGCTCTTAGGTAGGAGAGAGTTCCTGGCACTTCTGCTCTTTCTTGCTACTGTATGGGTGTAAGCCAAAGCGTCCCTTCACTCATCCACTGAGATCACCTCCATGTGAATAGGAAGTGTTTTCAACAGTCTGAGAAGGCTCACGCATTGACCATCTCCTATCATTTAGGCAGTATACCTGGGGTGCTCAGGGATACAAGAATGAGAAGAAGCTGATGTATTTGATGATGCTGCTAGAAAATGACGTTTCTGCTGATATTAACTGGCAAATTGTCCTCTTACTCAGAACTGATGCAAATGAGCAGAATATAAGCTTTGAAACAGGCCACAGGCTACATTTGGCTTTGCCATTCACTCAAGGAGGAGGCTAGTGATATGCCCAAAGCAGACATTATCAGACAGCTCTCTGAGTGCTGCTAAGGTCCTTAGGTGCGCTTTCAGTCAGGTTCACTGGGGTACTTGTCTTTCTGATTGGTGAGTATTCTCTATCTCATCCCTAACTACTGATTAATTTGGCAGGGTTTGAGCAGAATCATTTTTAAGACATCTATACTGACATTCTTGGGTGAGAATGGGTATAAATTCTCTGAGACTATTGTTGCAGAGTAACAGAGTAATAGAGACTACCACAAGGACACAGTCAAAGCTAGCTAGTGGCTGTATGGAGAACTTGGAGAACTTGCCCAGTTCACGCAGCCCTGAGTCTTGGAGCTTTTAATCTTTTTGTTTGTTTGTTTGTTTTGTTTTTTGTTTTTGTTTTGTTTTGTTTTGTTTTTTTTCGAGACAGGGTTTCTCTGTGTAGCCTTGGCTGTCCCGGAACTCACTCTGTAGACCAGGCTGGCCTCGAACTCAGAAATCCGCCTGCCTCTGCCTCCCAAGTGCTGGGATTAAAGGCATGCGCCACCACGGCCAAGCTTTTTATCTTTTATGCACACACACACACACACACACACACACACACACACACACACACACAAACAAAACATATCCAGGACTACAGAAGCAAGAAAAGCAAGGTTAGCAGATTTTGAGACTTTTTATTTGGGAATTATTCTGGAACAAGGGACTAGGTTCTTGTCTCCATTTTGGCAGGCATAGGGTCCTCCATGCCATGGTTGTTAAGATCAGAATGGTCCTCTAACATGGTGAAAGACATGCAAAGGTCTTAGGTCTTGGAGCATTGTGAATATCTCCAGTTCCATGTTGAGAAATAGAAAGGATTTTAAGATGTACAATAAAGTCTCTAGAGTCCCCTTCTAGCTACCATGGGAGGTGTTTCCTACTACATGATGAGAATTGTCATATTCGTCCATGAAGGGAGTTTCGCCTCCATCATGCTGTGTGGGTTGGTGAGCACAGACAGATGAGGACAAGCTAGTAGACAGATGAATACAAGTGTAGCAGGATTGAAATTCTCTTTTTCTTTTATCACCACCACTAGCATATCTGGAAAATCACTAGAAATGCAAATTTTATTGTCTTCCCCAAGGGACCTACAATATCAGCAATGCTGAGCATGGGAGTTAGCAAAATTGGTTTTTCCAGCTCTAAGGGAATTCCAATTTGAGTCCTGCTTCCTTGGCATGAAGAATCACATTATATATACAAGAAGCTTTGTCCTGACCATTTGAATTCACACAAAGGTATGAATTCACTTAGGAGAAAGCTGTGCAGCACAACTTTTAGCAAGTACAAGGCATATAATTAATTTCGACAATTTATGTGGTTAACAATTTTTCTTAAAATACTGTGTTGATTTATTCTACTCAGGCTCATTATATAGATGATGGTAACATGAATATTTAATATGTACTTTTAATATCTCACATGTTTTCTGTCATTTACAAAAAAATATTGTTACTTTCTTTGGAAACTCTAATATTTTATTTTAAACTCCAAAAATTAATAGTCTTCAAATTGCTTTTTAAAGGTACCTGTATGTCCTCTGATTTTATAGAAATTTTTATAGAAAGAAGAAAATTTTTCACATTGCCTCTGCCATGGTTGGAGCTTGGTGAACTTAGCAAAACCTTGCATTTTTCAATGTGTTCTATTCCATATCAGGTAGTTGTATCTGAAATGGAGACACCATAGCATACATAGGATGCTGAGTGCCTGAAATTTGCTGGACAAACTGCTACACAACTAGGGTGCCATTCAAATCCCATGTTTATTTTGAAAGAAAAAAAGTTCTATCACTTATTTTGAAGTATTGCTCTGCCCATCCACATTTCTGTTGATTCTTTACACCCAAAGTTTACATTTGTTGCAAGAATTTCAAAAGAATAGTCATAATGACCCATACTTATCTCATTACAATATATATTTAACCCATTTTCATACTATTTTTAAATCTGATGTCTATACTTCATGTTAGATTATTATAATTCTTTATAATAAGTTTTAAAAATCAGAACCCACATTTTGTTTTTCATCTGTATAACATATACAATCACAAAGCATGCAAAATTATGTGTACAGAAGTGTACATGCACAGAAGTGAAATACACACCACACGTTCTGTAGTTCATCAGGAAAAGTAGAAACATAAGGCTGCTTAAGAAATGATGTAAACATTGGGAAAAATAAGTCAAACATAATTGTCATTTTAGTGACTCAAGTGGACAAACTGCTTTTAATATCTTTTCTTTTTTTTTCAGAATTAAAATAAATAATGTATTTCTCAGTTATGGCATCCTATCCTTTCCCACCTGTTACTGGTGGGAAAGCTTACTGGTTTGTGCTTAGTGTTCAAGAACTGATATAAGACATAACAGAAAATTATGTCTTCATATACTTTGTTAAACTAGTGATTCAGTTGTACTAATGATACACTAATCAGTATTAATTTAATCATTAAAAGAGATTTAGTCTGGCCCACTTCTAGTAAATGCCTACTCTCCTCTCTCATCATTTCTTCATTATATAAGAGAAAGGAGTTTTTCTATTTCTTCAATAGAGATTGATATTATTGATTTGATATTATTCCTATTAACTATTAACACTAGATAATTACATGGAAATCACTTTAGAATGAAGCATAGTGTTTACTCGATGAGGTATTATTATATCAATGGTATTACTATTTACTGTATATGTTTACTTCTGTCAGAGAAAGATGGGAAAGTCTGTTTAGGAAATACAAATTTTACACTGACACTAGAGGCTCACAGCCATCCATTGGACTGAGCACAGGGTCCCCAATGAAGGAGCTAGAGAAAGGACCAAAGGAGCTGAAGGGCTTACAGCCCTTAGGATGAACAACAATATGAACTAAGTAGTACCCTCAGAGCTCCCAGGGACTAAACCACCAACCAAGGAGTACACATAATGGGACTGATTGCTCTGGCAGCATGTGTATAGTAGAGGATGGCCAAGTCGGTTATCAATGGGAGGAGAGACCCTTGGCCCTGTGAAGGTTCTGTGCCCCAGTGTAGAGGACTACCAAGGCCAGTAAGTAGGAGAGGGTGGGGTGGTGAACAGGGGTACGGGAAAGGGAACAGAGGTTTGTTCTTGTTGTTTTTGTTTTGTTTTGTTTTGTTTTGTTTTTTGAGGGGAAACTGGGAAAGGAGAAGTCATATGACATGTAAATAAAGAAAATGTCTAATAAAATAAAAAAGTTCTATTTTCATTTCCATGAATTTTAAGAGTAACAAATGAATATACATAATGCATGTTGGTTTATACAGACCTACAAAGTGATTATCAGTTGTGATCAAGTAGAAATTTCAGTGTATTATGTGTCTTGATTAACAACTGCCTAGTTGTTCCATTTTAGAACTAGGAAACATGAGTTTTATTTATATTCATCAAGTGGGTGTTCCTGGACCCCTCAGAGACTAAGTGGCACCATTGAAAAAATATAAATTATCTAAAATTTCCATTTAACATAAATTAAAAACATTCTAATATGTCCACTTGTATTTATACATGTTATATACACAAGTTCAATATAGCAGAATTTATTGTGCATCTTATTTATTTTCTTAGATTAGTAGTTTAATTTTGTTTGTACTGTATATCAAGAAACTTATGCCTATGGAGGAATTACTCTTTTCCTGGATCCATAATGCTGGTTCTTTCTAGATGAGAATATTTTAAGGATTCATATAACAGTTAATTGAAAAAAAAAAACAGGTCATATTAGCTACACATCTGCCACCTGACTGAAAAGTCGGTGAAACAGTTGAGCATTTTTATGTGGCAAAACGGACAGATGGGAAGTTAATCACAGTGTGGCATAAACTGAATACAAAATAATGTGATGATTTATTCAAGGTAAATCTGTATGAAAAGGAGATGCATCAAGAAAGTAAGACACCCCTAGAGCCTGGATGTGAATTTATCCAAAAGAATCACATTTCATTATTGTCCCAGTCAGCTTCTGACTACTTGATAGAAACCTAGACATATCTCAAAGAGTCAATCTTAATTGAGGCCTCCAAAAGAATAGCCTGTGGGCAAGTTTGTAGAGTATTTTCTTGATTGATTATTGATATTGTAGAGCCCAGACCATTAAAGGTAATGCTTCCCCCTGGGCAGGTTTTCCTGGGTGGTATAAAAAAAATCAAGCTGAGCAAGCCACAGAGAGATCAAGTCAATAAGCAGCATACATTCATGGCTTTTGCTTCAGTGCTTGCCACCAGGTTCCTGCCCTGCTTGAGTTCCTGCCCTCACTTCCTTCAGGATTACCTGGAATTATAAAGTGCAATAAGCCCTTTACTTGCCAAGTTTGTTTTGTCACAGTATTTCTCACAGAAAGATTGATAGAAACTTAAATGAGGTCAGAAGGCAGTTCTGAGGAACCACTGACACTATGGTAATTGATAAGGATCACAGGAACAGAGAAACTTTTTAGATCTTTACTGTCAACAAATTTAAAAGTCTTGTGTGAGATTTCTAGCAACTGTCTGGAGGAGCAATGAGGACTGACAAAGATCACATACACTCATACCTTAAGCCTGGTTAATTTACTGAGATAGGTTCAGAGAGAGAGAGAGAGAGAGAGAGAGAGAGAGAGAGAGAGAACAGCATGTTTCTCTGTAGCTTAGGATGATCTCAAACATGGAGTCCTACCCCCTCAATCCTCCAAGCTCTGGGATTATAGACATTCAGTATTGCATCCACTTTCTGTGGTTAGCACTGAATAGGATTGAAGCTATGGTCTTGTGCATATTTTTAAACACAGGAAGAAATATTTTAACAATTCTAGAGATTTCTTTTTCTACTGAAAATTTTAAGTCATCTGATTTGTTAGAGATTTAAATCCTGTTAGAACAGAGACTTGGAACCTCTCCTTTTTTAAGAACTGCTGACTTCTTACTCGAGCAATGCAATGGCGGTGTCTTTTTTCTTCTCCTTGTATGTCCTTCCCTCTGGACTACTGGCTTCCTTCTGTACATATATACATTAAAGCAAAGAGATACATCATTTTCCTAAATACCTAGCTGCCTTGGATTCACAAACAAGAAAAAGCTTGCAGGACTTCCTGGAATGAAGGCAAGCACCCAGAAGAATGAGGCAATCATATTCTGAGTAGTCTATCTCCTCAGGCAATAAAGACTGTTTGGGTCATTTTGGAAATGTGAAAAAAGAAATTACCAAGTAGGCTCCATCTTAGCTCGACCTGCTTAATTTAACTTGTGTGTCTGTGTATGTGCACGCGCACACCTACACATACAGGCATGCATCACAATTTCAATTTTACTTTTAGAATTTCCATCAGGATAAAAATCTTATTTGGATCCATATAACCAACGTAATCTGTATAGTTCAATGTGTGTTATAAGTCTAATAAAAGCTATTGTATGTAAATAATATTTAAAGTATCTTAAGGATTTATGAAACATGTTTAGTAATTTTCCACACCCGTTTGTTTTTTGTTTGTTTGTTTGTTTGTTTTGTTTTGTTTAGGTTTTAAGACATTTAAAATACATCACTGCTGTGGTTTAAATGTGAAATGGCCCTTATTCACTGATGTGCTTAAATACTTCATATGCAGGGACAGCACTGTTAGGAAGGTTTCGGTAACTGTAAGAGATCATCCTTGCTGGAGGAAGTACAGCACTGGGGATAAATGTGAAGTGTTATAGCTTAGTTCCATTCCCCATTCCCTCACTTGTTTTCTACGTGTGGACGTAGTGTGATCCATCAACTTCTTGCTCTTGCTGCCCTGCCTTCTCTGCCTGTTCCTACATCTTCCCTGCCATAATGGAGACATGTGGAAGAAATAGAGAAGATTTTGGAATTTTGAGCTGAAAAAGTCACCAGGAGCCATCTAGTGAAAGACTGGAAGACACTAATGCTGAAAGGAATATGGACAGCAGGGGCCCCCAGCTAATGAGGGGTAAGAACAAAGCCTGACTTGCTGGTCACCCTCTCCGCTTCCTAACTACCAAATAGGCACTGTGTTCTCACCACCGTGGTTAACTGCATTCCCTCTGGCCTTTCTCCCCTAAGTTAATGTTTATAGGAGTATTATGTCATATAAAGAGGAATAAAACATAATACAATAACACCTATAAAATATTTACCATGCTTTTAAATATGTACTCCTACATTATTTAACATACACTCTCACACATTAAATTAGGCATGTAAATAATTGTGATATTCCTGGCCAGGAAGTTGGAGAGGGTGGGTTGGTGAGCAGGGGGAGGGTGAGGGAACAGGGTTTTGTTTTTGTTTTTGTTTTGTTTTTGTTTTTGTTTTGTTTTTGTTTTCTTTCCAGAAAGGAGATATCATTTGAAATGTAAATAAAGAAGATATCTAATTAAAAAAAAAGAATGCAGAAAGATATAATGTCTAAGGAAAGCATATGGTTATAGAAACCATTGTCTTAGTTTGTTTTCTGATGTGATAAAATATACTAATAAAAGCAAAAAAAAAGAATAGTGATATTATCAAATAAAAAGTTTAGTTTTTAAATGACAAAAGCATTTACCTAACTCTTTCCTAGGATGGTAAATATCACATAAAAAAATAATTCCATGAAGACGATGCATTACAGAGATGCAGGGAGTTAGGATAAAGTCACTGTTTAGGCCTACCTAAAACCACAGACATTTAGGCCTTAAGGCTGGTTCATTAGTACTTTAACACAAATATTTTCATCTGAAGGGGATATCATCCCTATGGGAAAGCATCATCACAAATGTGGTTATATTTGTAATTCCTACTTCTCAACAGTCAAGAGACTTTGACCAGACAATGGAGCCAAAACTTTCTCCTTTCCTCTCTCCCCCAAATTCCCCTGCCTTTGCAGACTGCTTTGTGTCCAATCATAGAATGAAATGCAATATTGCATAATCAAAATAAGACAAATAAGGAAAAGGCTACATTTTTAACGGTGGTATAAAACATAAAATTTAAGAATAGCACTGTCTAGTACCCTCAGAGCTCCCAGGCTCTCAACCACCAACCAAGGACTGCACATGGAGGGGTCTGATTGTTCTGGCAGCATGTGTATGGTAGAGGATTGCAATTTGATCATCAATAGGAGGAGAAGAGCTTGGCCCTGTGAAAGTTCTGTGCCCCAATGTAGGGGAATGCCAGGGCCAATAAGTGGGAGAGGGTGGGGTGGCAGGCATGGGGAGGGGGGAGGCAACAGGGGTTTGTTCTTGTTGTATTTGTTTGTTTCTTTGGTTTTTGGAGGGGAAACTAGGAATGGAGAAATTTACATGCAAATAAAGAAAATATCTAATAAAAAAATTAAAAAAAAAAGAATAGCACTGTCATGCACAAATATTGTATCCTCAACAAAAAGTTTTAAATCTGAATGGCCATGATTGTCCTATTCATTACAGTCCTACAAAGCAAATGTTTGGAATACAGTGGAGTATTATACACTATTTATAAATTCTAACATCTTTGCTATTCACAAACTCATGGATATCTCTTACAAATAAATTCTTTGGCAAAAAAGGAGCCTCATCCCCAAACATGTTAATATATTTTATTTATATTAAAGAGAAAAACAAAAGAGCTGTATCTTTACAATGATATTAGGGTGGCAACATGGAATACATTTTGGTTTATTTTCTGTGTGTAAGTCATAACATAATAAAAATTTACCTGAATTAATCCTGATAGTCAGATACTCCCTACTGTAGTTGGATTTGACATCCTCTTCTGGTGTGTCTAAAGACAGCAACAGTGTATACATATACATAAAATAAATTTTAAAATCTTTTTAAAAATTGTAAGAACAATGGAACTGGTTCAAGGAGCCGTAAGATAAGCTTGTATATGATAAATAAGAGCTTGTCTATATAAATTTAAATATAGAATATAATGAAAGTAAGCACTTAGTTGCGACAGCTATTTAACAACACATCCCACTCAGAAATGGATTCATAATATCTGTCCGGGTACACACGCATTCAACCAACACCGGCACTGTGAGGTTTGCATTTCCCAGCCACAGTTCAACAGTATTCCCCTGTGTAGATAACTCACAGTGCTTTGAGTTCACATCACTGATGTCTTGTTCATCAGGGTATCCCTTATTCTTCTCCTGACATTAATCTGCATGCTTGTGGATTACAACCAATTCTTAAATCATACTTCGTAAAATATCAATGATGCTAATTCCCACAGGGAATGCCGTGCCGAAGCCAGACTCAAGGGATTTCTATCATGCTGGCCAACCTTCTGCCGTGGCTCATCAACATAGGCAACTAAGTCTTGGCTAGAAAAAATATCCATTAGGTTTTGCTAAACTTCCTTTCTTCTTTTTTTATCATTTATTTTTAGCACCTTTTACAGCATGTCTTTGTGTTTATTAATTAACTCTGACAGCTACTTACTACTATTTTCAATAAAAAGAAGTGAACTAGAAAGGAGAGAGTTTATGGTAGCAGGGTTCTGAAATGAATATTTCTTTTTTAAAAATGTGTTAGTTTTATTTGTTCTTTTTTCTCTCTCTTCAAGATGGACAAATACATAAAACTATAGTTGGCAGTGAAAGAGTAAGACCCTAAACAAAGCTCCATGGTTTTATCATGGTTATGCTAATTATATGGAAGTTCATCGAACTGCTTACAGCTTAGGAGTGGGCAAGTTTTTGGTCAAGTGGCTACATTAATCTATTTGTGTGGGACCAGTGTGTGTGTGTGTGTGTGTGTGTGTGTGTGTGTGTGTGTGTGTGTGTGTGAATTTATCATTGCTTTCTGAACAAGCATAATGTACAAGAAAGCATCTGGAGTTGTTTTGTTTTTTACTATTTTTAAAGTAAACTTATACATTATTTACTTTTCTCATTGATGTGATCAAATAAAAATACAGAACAAAAAAAGCAACTTGAAGAAAAAGGATAATTTGTGAGGGAAAAGCTTCACAGTTTGAAGGCTCACTCCTTCAGTACTGGAAAGCATGGCCGAAGGAATGGGAGGTGACTTGTCACTCTATGCCTGTAGTCAAAAGGCAGATGGAGATGAATGCTGCCTTTCCATTTATTCTCCCCTTGTTTTTCCAGTCTGGGTTCCCAGCACTGGGCTCCAGGCTGGCTTGGTCCATACTTAGATGGCATCTTTCCACATCAGTCAAACCTCACACACCTGTCCAGAGAATTCTTTCCTAATCCTAATAAGTTAACCATCAAGAATGACCCTCAGACATATTGAAATTTAACTGTGATTAGTAGATGATTCTTTACATTATCTAAGTGAAATTAATTTACATTAGCATGTGAATAATTCTCATTACCTAGAGAACACATGTCTAAATGCTGCTATTTATGAAGATACTCACTTGCAATGAGATGCGGTTCTTTAGTGTCATAGAAAGACTGACAGCTTTGAAAATTCAACAACGATATGTGTTATGCAAATAAACCCTCACAAGGATTAAAAGTTGATTTTATATAATGCTACAAATTCTCTTGCTTAATTTATGAAATCGAGATATCTCTTCTTTGTTAATACTGTGAATAAAAGGATGCAGGTAAATTTCTCAGCCCGTGCCTGATATTCACTGAAATTTAGTGTGCTCTGTAACTATTTGTAGAATTTCTACATTAGTACCTTTTATTTTAATACTTATAAATGACAAATATCATGTACTATAGAGTACCATGCTCCAAAATAACCCAAAGAAAGACAAGAGATTTGAGAATATAGTAATTGGTTGGGATAGGAAATATGCTGCTTCTTAGTAGTAAAACTATTTAAACTATGTGCTTTAAATATACTTGCTAGACAATTTGACTTATAATTCAAAAATAAACCATGGAGTATCATCACTAGCACTTTTGAGGTGAAGCAGGAGGGTAGCTGTGAGTCCAAGGCTGCCCTGGTGACCTAGCATTTTCTCATCTAACGTGAGCTACCAAAAAAGACCCTGTTCAAGAGTAACCACAGTGCTCCAGTCTCCATCTTTGTGTTTGCAGTAGTATGTGGAATGCCTACTGGTTCCACGTCAGTGATGGTCACGTTTTTCCTTGAATTTGCCTGAGTATATCCTCAGGATGAATCACTTGGCATCTCAGTGCTATGTCTGTGACCTCCAGAGTTGTTTGTTGCCCTGATTTTCTGAAAATTCTATGCTCTGTGTTTTAAATTGTTGGCTTTCTTGAAAGGTTTCTTGAAAGCCATTTCATAGGAATATAAGAGGAAATTTTAGTTTTTTCTCTGAAACACCATTTCTCTTCTGTATATAATTTTTAAGACAAAGCCACCTTTTAGTCAACTGCCTCAAAAATCATGCAGTAGAGAAACAACGTTAAAAATATTTGTCAGTTTCAGTGAATAATTTTGTGGCTTATGTGTGTCTCTCTATTTGTGGCTCTTGACTGTTTACCAGACAAATGTATAGACATAGCTAGGACACCATGGGCTTCATTTTCTCTAGAGTCTTCAGATCATCCAGAGATGTTCTACTTTAAAAAATAAAAAACAAAAACATCATTTTAAATTAAGCTCTTCCATTCTATGGAAAAAATTATATACTGCTCTTTTATCTTTTCACATTAAGATATACTGCATTAAAATTTGAATTAAGCAAACATGGTATATTTTCTGATGTGAATTTCAGTGGAATCAAAAATAAAGAGCAGTATGCAATGGGAGAGGTTACGGTCAGGATACAAAAGATTTGAAGTGTCCTCATGTGTACACCTGTGGCTGACGCCTTCACTTTCAGGATCTCAGGTGACGCTGCTGAACCTGTTTCAGTAGTGTTCCTCAGTTTGCAGCTAATTTTAAATTACACAAGAACTGTTTACCAGCTATTTAAAATGAGCTTCCTTGAATTGTCTATACTGTACTAAGCTATGATTGAAGGGCCTTGAAAAGATGCACCCTGTGTACCTTTGAATAAGAAACCCTGGGCATTCCAAAACTAGAATTTCTGTATACTAAGAAAAACAGTCGAGAGTTTTGATTGGATGATCAGATGAATCTGGACAGTGAAGTTCAGTGGTTCCTCAAGTTCTATGCTGTAAGATGTACCAAGCTGTCTCTTTCTTTGTTTGGATGTCTGATCAAATTGTTGGAAAAAATCAACCTAGTTAATGTAACTTTGTTAGTGTGAAGGTTATTCATAAAGGTCTTGTCTTTGTTATAACACCTAAAAGAAACAACAAACAGATTAATTACAAATAAGAACAAAAGAGCACACTTTATGTAGTCATTTCTCTTAAAATAGAAAGTTATACATTTTAAGCTAATTTCTTGAGAGAAATACAAATAAAGACCAAGCATTTGTTATCTGCCCTAAACCTATATCAGTGACAATATTTACATTTAATTAAATGAAAGCAAAACAATTTCAGGAATGCATTAGAGCTGAGAAGTGGGAAGTAGAAATGACAATTAAGAATACATGTATAAACATCAAACCACGGATTTAGGATGGTAATGATCATCAGTACAGGTTCTTCAGTTCTATCACAAACTACTGTGCTGGGAGCTGTTGATAATTGGAAAGGTCATGTGTGTGTGTGGGGGGGGAGGGGTTAGCGAAGTAAATAAGAAATCTCTTCTTTCATTTCAATTTCTCCATGAGTCTAAGAGTCTAAGTCAGCTATGGCAATAACGTTATGTAAATAATGTACCCTCTAAAGGGAGAAGCCACAGAGATGATTAAATTAGCAGTCCTGTGCAATTATTCACGATTTAGTTGACGTGAAAATTAAAATGCCTCAACCACTATAATTTATTTTGTAGAACTTCATGCCGATAAAATATAGATTAAATGTTGACAATTATTTGAGCAACTTATTGAGTGAAAATAAATTTAGAATTATGGCAATATTCACTGGTTTGTTTTGAATAATTAAAACTTGTGCTGTTGAATGTGTGCATGCATAATATTTCAATTTTATAGGTCTAGACAGACAGAAGCCTACGCTGATTTTACTACTTAGGCCTTCATTATTCATATATGTATATCTTGGGCTACCTTGTTATATGTACTAAAATATAGATGTATGTATATTGCTAATGTGTGCATACAAATTTATTCCAATTATAGTAGTTTTATATAGAATCATAAATACATATTATTTTTTCATATATTTAACTAAATAAGTTCTATGTCTGTACCACTCTACTGACCTTTAAGTATCTATTATACAATATTATTGATAGAAATGGGCTTCAGTTTTTGAACTATATATGTTTTAGGGAAATATTCTTGCAGTTAATAATAACATATTTGAATATTTTCTGTTGAAATTCATCTTGGTATTATTTGTTATATAAATATCTGATGGTAAAATGGCCTCTCTCAACCCAGATAAACTTAACCCCTGGACTAAGGTCCTAGACAATCGGTGGTCATCAAACGTTAACCTGAGACTGTAGTTCTCAACTTTTCTGTCAACATGGTTGCTCTGGCAAGGGATTACATTCAAGGATATGATTGTCCTAAAATGCCGATGCCCTACACACATTTAATCTGTCTGGCTATAATATAGACACACTCTTAGTACACATCATTAATCCCAAACCATGACATCTAATTGAGGGGTAGACAAACTGATGAATCAGAGAAAGATTTGACAGAATGTATTAGAGATAGGATATGCCTAACTTTCATGAGAACAGACGGAAAAGGGAGGCTACTTAAAGAGCAATGAGGGAGAGAGAGGGATAAGTTTGGTTCAGTCCAGTTAGATTCTACTCATTTCAGCTCAGCTCAGCTCAGTTCAGTTCAGTTCAGTCCAGTCCAGTGCACTTCAGTTTCGCTCAGCTCAGTTCAGTTCAGTTCAGTGCACTTCAGTTGAGTGCAGTTGTGCTCAGTTCAGTCCCAAGCAGTTCGTGAAGTTCAGAGGCAGTATTTCCAAAGAGTACAGTTCAGTCAAAAGTGAGAGGAGTCAACTGAATCAGTCAGCTAGAAAAATAGATCCATTCCTATCTTCTTGTACAAAGCTCAAGTCCAAGTGGATCAAGGAGTGCCACATAAAACAGAAATACTGAAACTAATAGAAAAAAGAAGTGAGGAAGAGCCTCAAGCATATGGGCACAGGGGAAAATTTCCTGAACAGAAAGCCAGTAGTTTGTACTCTAAGATCAAGAATTGATAAATGGGACCTCATAAAATTGCAAAGCTTCTGTAAGGCAAAGGACACTGTCAATAGGAGAAAATGGCAACCAACAGATTGGGAAAAGATCTTTACCAATCCCATATTTGATAGAAAGTTAATATCCAATATATACAAAGAACTCAAAAAGTTAGACTCCAGAGACCAAAAAACCCTATTAAAAAATAGGGTGCAGAGCTAAACAAAGAATTCTCAACTGATGAATACTGAATAGCTGAGAAGCACCTAAAGAAATGTTCAACATCCTTAGTAATCAGAGAAATGCAAATTAAAATAACCCTGAGATTCTACCTCACACTAGTCAGAATTGCTAAGATCAAAAACTCATGTGACAGCAGATGCTGGAGAGGTTGTGGAGAAAGAGGAACACTCCTTCATTGCTGGTGGGATTGCAAGCTGATACAACCACTCTGGAAATCAGTTCGGCAGTTCCTCAGGAAATTGGACATAGTACTACCAGAAGACCCAGCTATACCACTCCTGGGCATATACCTAGAAGATGCTCCAACATGTAATAAGGACATATTCTGCACTACATTCATAGCAGCCTTATTTATAATAGCCAGAAACTGGAAACAACCCAGATGTCCCTCAACAAAGGAATGGATACAGAAAATGTCGTACATCTACACAATAGAGTACTACTCAGCTATTAAAAACAATGAATTTATGAAATTCTTAGGGAAATGGATGGATCTGGAGAATATCATCCTGAGTGAGGTAACCTAATCACAAAAAACACACATGGTATGCACTCTCTGATAAGTGGATATTAGCCCAGAAGATCAGAATACCCAAAGTACTATCCACAAACCACAAGAAACTCAAGAAGGAAGACCAAAGTGTAAATACTTCGTTCCTTCTTAAAAGGGGGAACCAAATAGCCTTGGAAGGAGTTGTAGAGACAAACTATGGAGCGGAGACTGAAGGAAGGACAATCCAGAGGCTGCTGGGAATCCTTTCCATATTCCATCATCAAACCCAGACACTATTGTGGATGCCAGCAAGTGCTGGCTGACAGGAGCCTGAGATAGCTGTCTCCTGAGAGGCTCTGACAGTGCCTGACTAATACAGAAGTAGAGGCCCACAGCCATCCATTGGACTGAGTACAGGGTCCCCAATGAAAGAGCTAGAGAAAGGACCCAAGGAGCTGAAGGGTTTGCAGCCCCTTAGGACGAACAACAATATGAGCTAACTAGTACCCTCAGAGCTCCCAGGGACTAAACAACCAACCAAAGAGTATACATGGAGGGACTAATGGCTCCAGCAGCATATGTTTAGCAGAGGATGACCAAGTAGGTCATCAATGGGAGGAGAGGTCCTTGTTCCTGTGAAGGTTCTATGCCCCAGTGTAGGAGAATGCCAGTGCCAGGAAGTGGGAGAGGGTGTGTTGGTGAGCAGGGGGAGGGGGGAATGGAACAGGTTTTTTTTTTTTTAATTTAATTTTATTTATTTATTTATTTTTTATTTTTTGGAGGGGAACTGGAAAGGAGATATCATATGACATGTATATAAAGAAGATAACTAACAAAAAAGAAAGAAAGAAAGAAAGAAAGAAAGGAAGAAAGAAAGGAAGGAAGGAAGGAAAAGAAAGGAAGAAAGAGAGAAGAGGAGTGTGAGACAGAACATCTGAGTTATACCAGTCAGCCAGAATTTAGAAAGAGCTAAGAAGAGTGAGTTTATGCAGCATTTAGGTCTCAGAGGCTGAAACATTTTAGGTCTAGAGTAGCAGAGGGAGGCTGGGAACTGAAGCCTTCCAGGTCCAGGTTTGCAGAAGATTAGACTGTACAGAAGCTAGAATTCCAGACTTAAGCCTAGGGATAGTTAGACAGGAAAGCTTTGGGCTCAGACCAAGCCATGTATTTGCAAAGCTTGGGTAGAGCTCTAATCTCATCCCTTCATCTGAGGAAATAAAAGCAACATTTATATTTGCACATGGGCCATATTAATGATGTGGACATAGGAAGGGTGAGCAAGAAAAAAAGTTTATTTTTCGAAAAGCAGGTACAACTAAGACTTGCATAGTGGGAGGGGTCTCCATTTGGGATCAGATAATTTTTTTTTTAAATTACAGCAGGAATTAGACAAACAATGAGGTACTTTTTATTAAGAATGGCTGATTCTCTAGGCCTACTACAGATCAAGACAATGGGGTCTCATGGTGTATATATATTTCTCTCTGGATCAACTAAAGAGATATGTGCACCTCACCTAATTATGGGGGTGATCTCACATCATATTCACCCCTGGTGATTCTCTTTCTTGACCTAGGCTCACTTGACATACATGAAAATTGGCTGGGAGTGGTGATGAGCATCTGTAACACTCTGAGAAGCTAAGCTTGAAGAGTTTCATGTTGCAGAGAATCCTGGGAAAGATGACAAGACTATTGTGAAAGTTATAAAATGCTTCTGGGTTGTGGCAGTGTAAACCTTTAATCCCAGCATTCAGGAAGCGGAGGCAGGCAAATTTCTGTGAGTTGGAGACCAGCCTGGTTTACACAGAGAATTCTAGGATAACCAAGTTTACAAAGAGAAACCCCAAAGCAAAACAACACACACACACACACACACACAATGAAAAAGCAAAACTTATTGTAAAATAATAGTAATTGGAGCAATAGTAAAGAGACACACTTCCCTTCAGATTTGCTTTGGAGTAAGGGGAGCCGTGTTTGTATTCCTTCTTTCTCAGTCTTGCTGGTTATTGTCAATGCTGAATAATAAAGAAGTGTGGTCACAGGTTTAAAAGAGAAAGAGCATAGAACCACTAAGCTCTTTGGTTATGATAGAAAATAATATCGAATGGTCATTTTTCTCGACAAAGCTGTCTACCAGTGACTCAAGTGGAAATTTTTGTTTTCTTTAACAACTCAGCTGTGTCATATGGTGGTGATGTTTTTCTGGAAGCTGTCTTGTGGTGTTTTGCTGAAACAGACACATAAGAAGGCCTGTGATGTTTTGCTGGAGTGGACACTTGAGAGGGCACATGATGCTTGGAAAGATTTTGAATGGAACTCTGTAAACATGGAGAGGTTTTTCTTGCATTGCTATGCCACAAAAGACTTTGCTGGTCTTCGATAGTCTTCACTTCTTAGAGAGAAAGACACCAAAGAACTTCTCATGGTATTCTGGCTGACTCTTGCTGCATTAGCTGACTCGTGCCATTTTGGGGGAACTTTGTGATTTCTGCTGGATCAAACTACTGCTACTGTTTCATATTTGGTGTTTGCTACTGGACAGTAATTCTGGTAGACAGACAACCCAGAGTGCAATTGCTCCAAAGAACTACTTCTAAACAGGTCTACAGCCCCCTTTTTCTATAAACCTTCTCCTACCTAAGGTTGATAGTTTAGAAGGGAGTTTGAAGTGTTCTAGAACACTAAGTAGGCTTTGAAAAATCTAAGCCTACAAATGGTAAATAGATTAAAAATAAGTATACAATCAGTAAAAGTTCAAATATGAGATTTTGCATACCTCAGGACTCTTTCTCAAAGTAAACGTAATTAGCAGATATGCATTTTTACCTTGCATGTGTGGAGAGTAGGAGATGTTCTCTTTGGATAAATGGACTCAACACATGCCAAGGCCTCCCCCCACTCCTGTGGAAATATTTGTGAGCATATTCATTTTTCTCAAGGGAAGGTGATGAGACCCATTCAACAATGAACTTGGAGATTTGAGACCTAAGTGCCATATTTGCACAGTTTAGGGGACAATGACAGACAGTTAAACCACTGGTCTAATCACTTGATCCAGTTGCCTAGAGAAGCACAAGGAGGAACCTATTGTGAAAGATGTGTAGGAAATGTAAGATCCCTAAAAAGGAACAAAGGGTACAAACATGAAAACCATGTTGTAAATATACACAGTTTACAGCATGGTGGAAACTCACAAGGGAGTGCTCAGAGAGACTTAAAGGACTTTAGAGTTCTACCTGAGCAAAGGGAATTAATCAGCAATTTGGGTAAAATATAGGACATCACTAAAAGACACCACTCTGAAAGCTTCAAGATGGATGGTGCTCCCAGCCTTGATCAAAGTGGGTAGTGGGCAAAACAGAGGATCATACCTGTCCAAAGTACTGAGAAGAAGTGATTCCTGAATGCTTGGTCTTATATCACTGTTTTGCATATCATTTATAATACTGACACAAATTAAGTAAAAGACATCATTCCATCACTGTTGGTCAGGAAGGACTGTTGGTTGTAATCTACTGAACTGCTAAAAATATAAAAATAAAGAGAACAATTATTGAAATGTTCATATTTACTTCAAAACTAGATTTAATGATTTTTTTCTAGGAAGTTAAATCTTTAGTGTACTATTTATGGAATACACAAGATATATATCTTTCATATAAAATTATCAGGATTCAAAGGGAGGTACCTTAGATGAAAAGTCTAACAGTGTGGAGAGGGAACATGTAGAGCCCACCTCCAGTAGAAAGACAGGTTATCTATCTAGTGGAAGAATGGGGTTGCCATCCCAGTCAAAAATTCTGACCCAGAATTGTTCCTGTCTAAAAGAACTGCAGGGACAAAAAGAAAGAGGAGACTGAGAAAAAGGAGATCAAGTGACTGACCCAACTTGGGAGACATCTCAAGGGAAGTCTGCAAGGCTTGACACTATTACTGATGCTATGGTGTGTGTTAGCATTCTGTATAAACTCCACCCCCACAGATACCTGGCAGCAGCCAGGTATGCTCCGCCCCATGGTTACCTGGCAATGGGGAGGTAAGCCTGGCCCTATAAAAGAGGCTGCTTGCCCCCTCCTCTCTCTCTCTCTCTTACTCCTGCTTCTCCCCCTTGTCTCTTCTCCCTTTGCTCCCCCTCTGCCCACATTCCCTGCCCTCTCTCTCCACAAGGTCATGGCCATCCCCTACTTCTCTACTCTTTCCTTCTCTCTCCCTTTCTCTGCCTTTGCTACCCTATTAACTCCCCTCCCCATGCCCAAAATAAACTCTATTCTATACTATACCAGCATGTGTCTGGTCCCTCAGGGGGAAGGGATGCCTCAGCATGAGCCTACCGAGGCACCCCCTTCCCCCACACCCCTCCAAAACACATTCTTATAGCTCTTTCTCTTTTTATGATCACAAGAGTGTGTTTAAAGACTAGAACCTACCATGGATGTCCTCTGAGAGGCCCAACAAGCACCTGACTGAGAAGGAAGCAAATACTTACACCCAACCAATGGACTGAATTAAGGGACCCCTGTGGTTGAATTAGGGAAAGGCTAGAAGCTGTAGATGACAGCGACCTCATAAAAAGACCAGCAATCTCAACTAACCCAGACCCAGAGATCTCTCAGATGCTGAGTCGCCAACCAGGCAGTATACATTAGGTGGTACAAGGATCCCCACGCATACACAGCAGAGGACTGCCTGGTGTGGCCTCAATGAGAACTCTTAAGAAAAGGGAGTGGCAAGGCTGTGCTGGGTGGAGGGAGGGTGGGGCATCCTCTTGGAGATGGGGGTAGAGGAATGGGATGAGGGCAGACAGAAGGGGGAGGGGGGAGGGGGGAGGGAAGAGATAATGACTGGACTGTAAAAAAAGATTAAAGATAATTAAAAAATAGACTGTGTTGTTAAGAATGATAATTCCTTAAATATTTTTAGGAAAAGTGTTCTGCACTAAAATTGGCTATATTTTAACTAGGTTAATTTATTATTTTCTTCAGATAAAATAGTTGCAATGAAAAAAATAGTTCCCTTTGGAAAATTTTTAAATATTTTATTGGAATTAAAGAAACAAAGAAAAATCATCAAATATAGTACTATACAAATACTTAAAAAGATAAGTGAAAGAAAAAAAGAAATCCAATTAAATCACATCAAGTTATATTCTTTGCCTCAAAGTTTAATTATCTGGAGGGTTTTCTAAACTACTCTCAACCAGAGATGCCTGAGAGAAAGGATAATGCATGAATAAAATTAATGCACTTTGAGAAAAAAATCATGCTTATCTTTTACATTTTTGAGAAAGTAAATGAATGTATGATTAATATACACTTAAAATTTATAACCCAGAAGTAACCATACAATAAATCATTTTTTGATTTCTTTTGAAATTTTATTTATCTTAGTTCAACAATATATGAGTGCCTCTTACTATATTATAAACACATCTTTCATCTTGCAATATGTATATTCATAAGATACACTATAGCTTATTAATGTTTTTATTAAACATTTTATAATAATTTTTCTCACTGGATATTTTTCCATTGAATAGAATGGTCTTTTCCACTTGAACTCATACCAAAGGGAAGAATTGAACTCACACCTGTACCACGAAGAAATTATTTAACAGTGTGCATGTTCATGCTTATTTGTAAACACCACCCAGAGCATTTATAATTTGAATATGCTCACATGGAGGGGTCCCTCTTGGCTTGGACTTTTCCCCCTCCCTCAGACTTTAGAAATTAGCAAGCCTCTGGAATATATGGGAATCTAAACACAGGCCCCAAAGCTCACTGTGGCAAACAACACTGCAGAAAGTACAGGAAGTACAGGAAGTACAGGAAGTACAGGAGGTACAGGAAGAGGGGAATCTTCTCAACAGATGTAGCCCTACTGCTGGCCTTGCTTTGATGTGTCCAGCCTTCCACGCGCCTACAGTGCCAGCCAGCATGATGGAAATGAGAACAATTGATTCTAGCTGCTCTCACCAGCCCTATCCAACCCTGTCAATCAGATTTCAGGATGAGAGAACTGGGAAAAAGATGCCCCAGTGTTTTGGGGTTTTGACTTGTTTGTTTGTTTGTTTGTCTTCTCTATGCTTTAGTTCTGTTTTTTAATTTTGCTTGAAACATCCTTTGTACTTTGATGTTTTTATTTTTCTTCATCTATTTTTAATCTATATATGTTTCTTTATGATGACAAAATATCACCCAGTCAGAAAGTTGCTTAATATAGATGAAAAGATTCTGGCAATGTTAAACACTTTAGTGGTAACTTGTAAAGACACTTTCTTCTTCTAGCTTGCTTATTCACTTTTATATTTCTATAGATGTAAACAAAATGAATTGTGTGCATTTTAAATTTAAATTCATGGTGCATTTTAGCTCATCAGAAAACCACAAATAATTAGGCTTTGTGGCCTGTGGCCACAAATTCCAGAGATTTGTTAATTTATGCAATCCGAAGGAGAAGTCCAAGCCAAGAAGGAATCTCCATGTGAGCATATTTAAATTATAAATGCCCTGTGTGATGTCTACAAATAAATGTGAACATTTCTAATTGTTAAATATCCCTACCTTGCCTTGCTGACAGTGGGTGGCTGCTTGTCTGGGCACTTTCACTTATTCTGGGGCTTAAAAGTCACAGGCAGGTATTCTGCTTGGTAACTGAACCTATGGACAAAACAGGAGGTACTTCTGAGCCCCAGGATATACATTAGATAACACTTTGCTTCCTGAAAAAGAAAAATAGCTGGAGACTTAGTAGAGGGAACAGTACTAGACATCAAAAAGACTGTACTTTCCTGAATAACTCAGCAAGTGAGAATTTAGGGAGCCTTCGGTACCCTTACTATGACATAAGGATCACTGTTGCTCAGGGAACTCTTGGATGCTGATTTGATATTCTGGGCTAATCAACAATGCTGTTATTTTTGCTGCTACTCTTCCAGGTGGGTCAGCAGGGAACTGCTTCAGGTTGGCCACTACATTCCTGCACATAGTTTCCTTTTAAAAATGTTTTCCTTTCTTTCTTGGTACAGAATGTGTTTTCCTTTCCAATCAGACCAAATGGAGGATTTCTCCAAAATGTACTGTCCATTTTTTGGATAAGTATATTTAGAAACTCTGCTGTGGTAGTTTCCTCAGGTCTTCTGTGAGTATAGTGGTCATTGCTTCTAACCCTTCAATATGCATGGATGAGGTAGTCTGTGGATGCTTTGGCCCTATGCACACGTGTCCATCTCTCTCTGTGTCTGACCATCTAAATTGCATCAGGCTAAGCAGATTTCATACTGATGTCTTTGACTGATCTTGGCACATGCTTTAAATCTTTCCCTGTTGATTTAAACTTAAAATCCATTCATACACTGCTACAAAAGGAAATAAATATTAATATCATGTACAGTATTGAAGGACACTCACATCAATATCAATGTAACATGTAATAAAATGTTTATACTTTATATTAATTTAACAAATTTATATATTTAAATTTATATGAATATAAAATATGAATATAAAATATTTATATTTTAAACTAATCTATCATAGAATTCCCAATCCTACCAAGATTTTAATCTTGTTGCAATGGAAAATTCCAAATTTTCCAGGAAAATAGAAAGTGGAAAAGGAAAAAACAGTTAAGTTAGAATAATAAACGTTTAGAAAAAGAGCCAAGCATGCCACTGAGTTAGAACAGAGTTTGGAGACTTTACGGTGGCTTCATGCACCATTTGCGGCCTCATGGTGGGATTAAACTGCCATTCTTACTATATTGAGAAGACATACTGTAAGAGATAATTACATTATGAGAGCATTTTTTCCTGTGAACAAATGGGGTCAGTGGCAGCAGGAGGAAGGCTCAAGTAGGAGGTGAGTTTAGGACGGGCTTCTTGCCCCCTTGTCCCTGTCTTAGACATGCTTACTTTTCCCTCAGCAGTGTAGAGACACAGCATGACAGAATTCACTAGACACTGACAACCAGTTCTGAGAATTCTCAGTGGCAGCACTATATCTCCTATAATTAATATTTCAAGTAAATATGTGGTATTAGAAAATATTGTACTGAGTGACGTAATCTAGACCCAGAAAGACAAACACTGTGTGTTCTCTATTACTTGTGGGCATTATCTCTGAATCTTTATATGTGATTAAAAACCTGGACTCTGTAGAAGTCAAGAAAGTAAAAAAGGGAAAGGAGGGTGGGAGAGAGGTGTTTAGAAATTGGGATAGTAGAACATAGGTGCTGTAAATGGAAATATATGAAACATTAAGCCAGGTGGTGGTGGCGCACACCTATAATCCCAGCACTTTGGAGGCAGAGGCGGGTGGATTTCTGAGTTCGAGGCCAGCCTGGACTACAGAGTGAGTTCCAGGACAGCCAGGGCTACACAGAGAAACCCTGTCTTGGAAAAACCAAAAAAAAAAAAAAAAAAAAAAAAAAAAAAAAAAAAGCTTTGAAAGTTTCATTTGGAGATGGCTAAGGAAAGCAATATTGAGGGAGAGTGAAGCAGAGAGGAGGACAAAGAAAACTAAGGGCAATGGAATAACATACAGGAAAACATCAGGTTTTCTTAAAGACACATGATAATATATGTAATGTAAATGTGTACAGGTATTAATAATTTAATTGAAGTTAGGCTATGAAGAGTTATGGTGTTCACCCAAAGAGCTATAAACTTAACAAAAACCCTACTACCAGGCATACAGAATCTCAATCTCAGAGAGACTCACAAAATATACATGCTATTGGCATGGCTTTGGCTGTCTCTGGGTCATAAACAAAACCCTGTTGCTAAAGACAACACAGTCTTTGGGCATAGGAAGTGGACAGTTTGAGATTGTAATGATCTGTCATTCCCCCTCTTCCCTGAGAACTGGTTCCCATAACATAGGAAGATGCTATGCTAGCTGCTATGTGAGAAGAGAAAGCAAGTCTCTCCCAGTTGCAGCCTACAAGTCCCAGCAATGATCAGCAAGGCAAGATAAACTAAGGCTGCAATTTTTTAGTGGTACCTTTATATTTGAGGTAACAAATAGCAGTCCAAATGGACTCAAGGCCTGCTCAAGAGGAAAGAATTTATCCCAGATACCTTAAGCAAAGTCAATTACCTGGTGAGGTCTAAGACCCTAGTTGAGGAACATGAAACTCACTACTGCCATTTTCCTAAATCAGTATGATTACTCATTGCATTCTAAATACTTATCGTTATATCCACAGATAAGTGTAGCTCTCATGACTCATTAAGGAAATGGAGTCATGAAGGAGACAATCACCAAAATCAAGAACTGGTCAAGTGGAGAGAACAATTCGCTGTGGGATGCCCATTTGCAGATGACTTATCTACAACCAAACACCTACTGCAAAGGCTGGGTCCATCAGGAAGGAAGACTGTGATGATCATAAGACCAAGAGGACCAGAATGTCTGTGTGAGATTTTATTTTCTATACATGACATAGTTGCTTCTATGAAATCTTAGCATTATGTTATCTTAAACAATAACTCCACAATGATACCAGTTGACATGTCACCTTGGATAGAGGAAATCTCACAAAACCCCACCCCTAGAAAAAGCTACAGATGACTGCTGAGAGAAGCCAAGTAAGTCTTTTCTAGCAATGACCCCTTCCTGATGAGTTATTTGAACCCAAAAGTTCATTCTGTAAACCATACATATGAAAAATATTAAATGCATTCAAAGGGTTCTGTGTATGTGTAGAGTATCAAAATTTCAAAGTGTCATATAGTTGAAATAGGGGGATATAAGAAGAGTTGCAGGGGTGAGTGTAAAGTAGAAATGATGTAACTATAATATTCATTTGTGAAATACTAAAAATTGACATTAAATACATTCTTAAAATTAAATCTAAAATTTCTATGTTTGCTCTGAATTACTCAGGCTCAAGTGTTTTGCTATACCAGCAAAAAAAAAAATGGATTGAAACATTTTGTCAATTTCTGCAAATGCACATTCAACATCAATTTTACTTCAAAAGAAATAAAGACATAAAAATGGAGAAAGAATGGTAGATGAGAAAGATAATGGTTTTAGTAAACAATATATGTAGCTCAAACTGAGCTAAATGTTTATATATCACATCATAACTAACTAAATGAAATTAGGACAGTAAGTTTAAATATTTCTAAGCATCATCAATGCCTTCCCAACCTTTTAAAGTGTTGACAGTTGCTTGCTTTGCCTATGTTAGCTGACATTAGCATAAGTAAATTGCTTCTGTTCAAGAATTCACCTTGAAGCCATTTCTCAATTTGTAATTCCCTGTCCTCTGGTAATCAAATCATATTTAATTGAAAAAACAGAGGAAACCTATAGGTTACTCCTGAGTATTCAGTATATTCTTCCATTTCTGAGTAGGGAACAATTTTCATTATGTAACCAATTAACATGGCATGGTATGAAATTCAACTATATCCCAAAATGGAAGGTTTCTTGCTGTGACAATTGATATTTTTCTGTGTTTTGCTTATTTGTACTGATGTAATCTGGAATTTCTGGTAGAGCACCTAAAACACCCTCTGATGGGAACCAGGCTGAAAGCATATTTGTCACTTCCAGGGATCTTACTTATCACAAGGCCTTATACTTAGCCTTGTAATATCAAAAGTTCTTATTTCACCTGGGAGAATGTCTTTCAGTTACATCCTAACATCTGAATGACATTCCATGGGGTTGATTTTAGGAAATAATAAGCAATATTAACAGGAAAAGGGACAAATACTTTAGTCACTCATTCCCTCTATGCCTCATATTGATTGAAACAAGACATAATCAAATATAAGTGGCTGTAGAAAAAGCACAAATCTGCAGCATAGCCATCTCTCCTTCCTCACAAGTATTCAGTTGTTGTCTTAATTTTTCAGGTCCCTTGCAATTCTAACTAGCTACAGTTTCATTGCTTGGTTTTGGAGGTATCTGAAATTTTCTTTTCATTTTTTTTTATTTTTGAAGTATTGTAAACTACAGGCATAGAAGAAATGATAAATTTCTCTTCAAAATAAAATGAGAAGACTGTCTTTTGAATTCTAGCATAATGTTCTCCCAGATTATTAATGTGTTTTGTATGTCATTAAAACAACCAAACATCTGCTATGCAGCACTCTTCCCTCTCATCAGCATCAGACTTTGAAGACTGGGCATCTGTCACACCTTTGGAAGCACGTACCAGTTTTTCCAAAATGTTGATTTCTGCTTAAATGCTGGTTTCCTCACTGACAACCAGTGTGTGCATGGGTTATCACATTCGTGTTCCAGAACATAGCTGCTAAGTACCCGAGTCTGAATAAGAAACTGTACCTTGGATATTCCTTCCAGTCAAAATAGTGTTTCAAGATAAAAGAGCATACTTTCGCACTTTCAATGCAAAATGACTCCCCGCCATCCTTGTGTCATATTGAAGTGCACAGAAATACTTCCTGAACTCACAGCCATGGTGGTAACATAATGCAATGAAGAGAGGTGCTTTCTGTCTCATGCAAAGTTAACTAAAACACACTTCAGGTTGATGGCTCATAAAGTTAATATTTACTCCTTGTCTGGTGGCTTAGTCTCTAGGAGCTCCCAGGGGTCCAGGTTAGTTGGTACTGTTGGTCTTCCTATGAGGTTGCCATCCCCTTCAATTCCTTCATTCCTTCCCCTAAGTCTTCCATAAGGGTCCCCAACCTCAGTCCAATGCTTGGCTGTAAGTATTTGCATCTGTCTCACTCAGCTGTTAGTAGAGCCTCTCAGAGGGCAGCCAAGCTAGGCTCCTGTCTACAAGCACAACATAACATCAGTAATAGTGTCGGGGTTTGGTGCCAGCCCGTGGAATAAATTCCAAGTTGGGCTAATCACCGGTCAGCCATTCCTTCAGTCTCTGCTCCATTTTTGTCCCAACATTTCTTTTAGACAGTAACAATTCTGGGTCAAAAAGTTGAAGTTGGTTGGTGTCCTCATCCCTCCATGGGGGACCCTGTCTCTAACTACTGGAGGAAGTCTGTTGAGGTTCCACCTCATCACTGTTGGGTATTTTGATTAAGGCCACCCAAGTTGTGTCCTGGGAACCTCTCACATCCCTGGGACTTTCTAGAGGTTTTCTCCACCTCCTCTCCCTCTTTCCCCTTGGCAGCTGCATATTTCCACTCATTCTACTGGCCCTCTGGGTTCCTCTCCTATCTCCTCCCTATACCTGATCCTGCCCCCCTGTCCCTCTCCCTCCTCCTGGAGCTCCCAGAGACTAAGCCACCAACCAAAGAGCATAGACAGGCTGGTCTGAGGCTCTTGCATATATGTAGCAAACGACTGCCTTGTCTGGCCTCAGTAGGTTAAGATGTGCCTAATCCTGTAGAGATTTGATGCTCCAGGGAAGGGGGATGCAGGGTAAGGGGCACCCTCTCAGAGATGAAAGAGAAGAGGCATGGGGTGAATAACTCAGGGGGCACCAGGAGAGGGAAATATTTGGAATATAAATAAAGTAAAATAATAAAATAAACACACACACACACACACACACACAAATTGCTGAAGAATTTCTCCATGACTTGTAATACATGATAGAATGCACTTGGAATCTGCTCCTCTTCTAACACTTCAGCAGATCTTATTTAAATTCTGAGCTTTGAGCGTTACATAGCAGAATATTTTACCTCTGTGGGCACTCGGATGTGGCATGCTGTTTGCTGAAAGAGTACCATTATAGGCAAAGTAAGTCACACTTGTAAGTGTGACCTCACCATTTTCCCCAGGTCACTGCAGAAACCATTTTGGTGGTACAGGATTTTCTCAGATCTTTGGAATCAACTAAATAGGCACATAGTGTGCTTCCCTTTTCACTTAAGCTCTGTTTGCATCTGGAGTTGTGGTATGGGGTGTCAGGCTCCTAGCTGGACATAAATGGTTGAACAATGTTGCCAGGATGACCCGAGACACACGGTCATTTTATAGTAAAAGCTGCCTTACAGGAGGAAAAAAAATTACTTACTCTTAATACTTTTTTCTCCTTTCTAATTATTCTAGTATTGTTTTCAAAGAAGTTGTTCTTAGCATCTCTGAATAGGAGATACAAAAAGTACCAGGATTGTTTGTTGCCACTACCTTGGCTTACGATAGTACAGCAGAAAAGTAACCATCAGTGCAAAGGGCTAAAAGATTGTCTGTGACTACAATTTGAGATTCAACAGCATTATTCAATTTATTTCCCATGATATCTGTTCATTTCTGAACCCATTCAAACAAAAGTAAATTTCTGTGATCTCCAGGTGGTACTGACAGTGGGCATATCATGCATGTGTGTATGTGTGTGTACAACCACACACACAAATAATCATGTGTTTTCTGTAATTCACTCATTTGTCATTCTTCACGCTTACGGTCAGATGAATGACTGATAAGATGGAAAACAGTTTGCATGAGAGGAAAGATAAAGTACCATTTTGACCATTTCATTAGTTAGGATAGCAAAATGACATAGTGGGTTAAGATACTTTTTTCTCATTTTCAGTTGAAAAAAATGTAAAATGAAAAATGAGCTCCTACGAGTTCTATCTATACCCTTTTCATGTATTCCTCTAAAACGGAAACAACCAATTTCAAAATGATATCAATACACAGCAACTTAAGCTTTGATAATCGTGGTGGACGGAGGGAGAAATGATAAACTATTAACATCTTTAACATAAGCAAGCAGAGACTCTGCAAGTGATCACTATATTTAATGTTAGATTATGTTAGGTTTATCCCATATCTAACTAGTTAGACATTTTCTGAGAGCTAAAACTTAGTTTCTTCTCCCATGACCCAAAAACACAATGGTTTCCCTATCAGCATTTAGCTTCTGGAAACAAAATAAAACCTTCAGCGTTATGTAATACGATCATGCAAACATCTTGACTTGCACTATGTGACTCCAAAGGATTCACAGATTTTGAAAGAACTCCAAAGAACAACAACAACAACAAAAATTCATTAAAATTATTTTGCTCAAGTATGTTCATTTATATATGTATGTGTTTACACCTACATAGAATTTAAAGTGTACTTTTGTTGTTAATTGCAATTATACCAAAGTAATGGTACAGAAATTGAAAATGTTAACAACAACAAAAAAACAAAGCACTGAGCTGTCTGAAGACTTGTTGCCATAGGCACATGGAGTGGAGTAGCTAGTAGGCACACATCTGTGCAGAGAAAGAACTCTCTATAGAAAAATACATTTTGATAAAAAACGCTTAGCAACTAATAATCAGCTTTTGAATATTATTTTTCCTATACAACCTTCGTCATGTCATCATTGGTCATTGCACTAGTTTCATTTTTGTAGAATGGTCGTTTTTAACAATTTTCTAAGCAGGAAAGCAAAAGAAGAAAATAAGAAAGTAAGGAAGCAAGGATGATATTAGGAAGGGAGGGGAAGGAGGGGCAGAAGGAATGGAGGGGTCTCTGACTCCTGTGGTCCTCAGCCACCACATCTTTTCCCTCTAGTTTGTTCCTTTAGTTTCATCCTTTGGTTCTCACCCTCAAAATTGAATTTAATCTATACAAATGTGATTGTCATATTTTATCTGTCCTATTAAAATGCCAATAGCTGTAACTGCAATATCCCTTTCCTTAAATATTACAAACCACTGACACTTTCTCATTAAATATGTTCTCACTTGTGAATCACCTCATGCGATGCAGCTCTTCCTTTCATCTGATAGGTGGCCCATCCTCTACCTTTTCTTCCTTCTGCTTCCAAACATCAAAGAGCCCTGGGTTCTCTGCAAAATTAGCAACACTTTCATTCTCCGACACGATTTTTACTTTATCATTTATTCATCTAAATTATCAGAAAAATCAAAAGCAATTAGAAAACCTTTAAGGTAATTAGAGTGGTTTACTGTTAATTACCTTGACTGTACAACTTATGAACTTTGAGGCGGTACCTGCTTGGATTTGAAACTAAATGGGGGAAGTTTATTAATTTTAATGCTTCTGCACATAATTCCTGAGAACTCCCACAAACACTGTTCTCTAGCTATTAATTAAGGTAAGTGTAGGTGAAAGAAACAGAAGTTTCTCCTCTCTCGTACCTCTGATCTTTGTCGATAACTACTCTACATTATCTGTCCAAAGGACACAGCTTTAAGCTCAGGTTATTATTCCTCAAAAATTTTATCATAGTTGTAATATAAAAGAATGTTTTCCTTCCGCATTGCCTGTAGAGATAAAGAAGCCAAGAAAAAATCAGGTAGGAAGTCACCAATTTCAAGTGTTGTACAGAATCTAAACATTATTTCATTAAGAATTATTTATCAGACAGATGACAACTGAAGAAAATCTGATAATCCTATATTAAAGTAGTTTTTTTTTTAATCTAAGCCTACAACTATCTGTCCATAGGTGTAGAATACTTGGCATGGTATCGGGGCTCACTGCCCACTGCTGCATCCTGGCCCATGTGGAGATGTCAGAGACTGACAGGCGCTCCATCTTCATGCTTGATACCTTGATTCACCTAGGCTCCCAGTGGCAACCTCACATTACAGAGCACTTGGCAAACAAAGGACACTGGGCCTCTGCTGTTTCCTTGGCCGCACTTCACCTTCCTGGGTACACCAGAATGATCACGTGCACACCCTGTCCCACAGGAATTTACAGATGTTCACACTAACAGACTCCTACCTATGAGTACTCTGGCAGCACCTGCAGAGTGTGCTGTGCAATCCTCCCAGCAACCCCTCAAGCTTTTGTGAGAATAGGTGGTATCAACAACATAGATTGTAGCTTAGTGTCCGTATAGCACATGAGTCAACACAAATGATGCAAGTAAAACCTAGGATGGACCATTAGGTGAAAATATCTTACCGTAAAATCGTATCCTGAAAACAACCTGCCAAACGCACAAATAACAACTTTGTAATTTGTAAGAATCATGATGAATGTGGTGTGACAGGGGTAAGCAATTCTCTTTAGAAGGACAATAACCACCTAGCAACAAATCATGAGGAAGATTTCAGTAAATTGCCTGACAAATAATTCAAAATATAGATTTTAGAGAAACTCAGAAGGATTATTAAAAGAAAAAAAAAGTCATCTTGATGGAATGCTGATAGGGCTCTGTGTGAAATGAGTGGGAAGTCAGCAGAGAGATGGAGAGAGGAGCAAAAGGAGCCAAACAGAAATCCCTCAACTGAATAGCTCAATAAATATCCTTAAAAGCACAGTTAAGAGCCTCAGCACAAAATGAGGCAGACAGAAAAAAAAAGAAAAGAAAACAACTTCTAAGCTTGAAGACAGGTATTTTAAAATAACCCAGTAAGATAAGAAAAGAAAAGGTAAAAAAAAAAAAACAGAAAGAAAAAAAGACATAGAAATTCAGAAGAAAGACTCTGAGATTTATACTGCACCTAAAAATGATCAACTTCATACATTGTGGGTAGTCTAAACAGAAAGAGAAGGGGAAAGACAGAGACAGGAATGTATTGGTAATAATGGCTGAACACTTTGCAAACATGGGGAAAAATAAAGATACCAAGTTCCAGAAAGCTC
>NW_022196906.1:86741397-86806459 GCF_008632895.1 Mastomys coucha | reverse complement strand
GAAAGAAAGAAAAGAAAAAAACTTTAATAAAGTGATCTCTTCTCACAAATACTGTAGCTAAACTGTTAGAAAAACAACACAACACAACACACACACACACACACATTCACTCACATATACGATCCATAAGAACAGCATGAAAGGAAAAAAAGAAAAAACACATGAGGAAATTCTCATTATACAAACATCCTACTTCCCAACTGAAATCTTCTTGCCAGAAAAAAAAAAAAAATAGGTCCTGGATTCTAGGGGAAAACCTCGTATTACTCTGCTAAAGAAACATAGCAACAAAATGACTCCTAATGATTGATAACTCTACTCACGGATAAGCACATGGCTCCATCCTCATCAGAGAAGTTTCCTCTTGCAGTAGATAAGAAGTAAAACTTGGCACAGTCCAGATAATGAGTGATTTTGGACTTGTCGGCCCTAAATAGGATGTCTTGATCAAACTTTTCCCTTCAATATTCAGGAATCTGTTAAAATGAGGAAGAAGAAAGACTGCACCGTCAAGAGGGAGTCGATCCCTCACAGGAGAGAGCATTATCTAGACACAGCAGAGATGACACACATATGAATTCACAGAGAATGTTGCAACAGACAATACCACCTAAACAAATTCAAACAGGACCAAATACCAGTACTGAGAAAGGTAAGTGGACACCAAGTCCCACTCCTAACCAACAAGCTATTTCCAACCGATGCTTTCTCTGAAAGTGACTGAGATTTCTCCAGTGCTGTGTAACTGGATATACAAGCCACACTTCAGAGCAGGCACCATTGCAAGAGTAGGTGAGAGAGACCAACACAAGACGAACTCTATGTTTCTTTTCTGTGTGCGTTTTGTTTAATTTTGGAATTTTAATTTTTTTCTTAGTGATTTTTTGTGGTTTTGCTTTGTCTACTTTGATCTTTACTTTTTTTGTTGTTGGGTTTTGTTTTGGCTTGCTTTGATTTCTTTTCAATTTTGAGACAGACAGAGAGGAACAAAGAAGGGGGATATAAGCTGGGCAGTGGTGGCGCATGCCTTTAATCCCAGGACTTGGGAGGCAGAGACAGGCAAATTTCTAATTTCGAGGCCAGCCTGGTCTACAGAGTGAGTTCCAGGACAGTCAGAGCTACACAGAGAAACCCTGCCTCAAACAAACCAAAAAAGAAAAAGAAAAAAAAAAGAAAGAAAAAAAGAAAAAAGAAAAGAAAGTTGGGTAAGTATGGAGGTGGGGAGAGGAGAAAATATGATAAAAATAAATTATATCAAAATGCTAAATACTTTTTAAAAGTAAACCATGGAGAGATAAATTTTGATGACAGTAAATAAACTGATCTATAAGAAAACAAAGAATTTAGCATCATATATGTATATATGTCATATAAGATGACATTATATATATATATATATATATATATATATATATATATATCATGTACACATAAAATTACAAACCATCCTAGCAACACAGACACACAAAATGTAAAGCGAAATATATTATGTCAACATAAAATATATCCCAAAACAAAGAAAAACACAAGAGAAAGAAATGAGAAACTAAACAAAATCAGAAACAAAACAACCAAAATAAAAGAGAGAAAGAGAGGGAACTCTTTTATTAACCTATCAGTATCTTGGATATAAATTGGTTAAATTCTCCAACTGGAAAAGAAAACTGATGGCATATATTTATAAAATCCAAGACTGAGTGAAGGGATGAAAGCATGAAAGCATCCAAGAGGGAATCGAAGGGCAAGAAAGCTGCTCTTGTCCAGGTATCTATGAAAAGCTGCAGAATCCCAGCTGAGAAAGAGTCCATAGAAGACTCCTGGGACAACTCCCTCCCACCAAAACAGTAACAGCCTCGACAGGATGACATAGAAGAGAATACTTTAGAACTTGTGATAAGGAAACTGAAGTCTAGGCCTCCACAAGTGATGGCCTCTGGTGGGTCAGAAGGACGCAGTTTTCTTTCGGAGGCTGGGCACTGGAAGTTTGACCAGACTCCAGGAAGTATATGAGCAACACAAGTTAGACTTGCAACTTTTTCTTCCTTTTTTTAATTTAGGGATGGGGTCAGAAGGGTTAGAGGACAGAACTGGGAGGACAGGAAAGTGAATGTGATCAGGGTGCATTATGTAAAATTTTTAAATTATCAATAAAAATATGTTGAAGAAAGAAATTATACATAATTAAAAGGAAGACTGTTGTTAGAAACTGATAGCTATTGTTATTAATTATGGCTGGCCTTACTCAGATATTGAAACTACAGAGGAGACAGGAAAGAAAGAGAAGAACAAAATATATTCCTGATAAAATCCACTCAAAATGTTTCAGTGAATACTGACAAATTAAATCAATCATTATAGAAAAGAGATGATCCATCATGAGTAAATTAGCTTCATCCCAGGCAGGTTAAGATATATCAGCATGTATATAAATCAACATGCTAAATCATAGCAAAAATTGAAGTGCCACATTATGTAATCACAGCAGACATATAAAAGTAATTTTCTAAAATTAAGCCATCATTCATGAAATTATTTATTCAAATTTGGGTATATAAAGTATGTAATTTAACATACTAAAGCATATATACTATAAGCTTTCCTCCATAGACTCAAGAACAAGAGAGTAACCACTTCTACAGTTTTATTCATTAGGAATCTTGGCTACAATACAAAATTGGGCATGTATTAACATAGTATATTTATATAATGTATAAATAATTTATATATATATAAATATATAGTATTATGTAGAAGACACTCATGCATTCACGTAGCTGCCTGCAGCGACACATATGAATGGGTTTTTTGGAATGGGATTCAGGGTCTGAAAAAGTTAAGGGTACGGGAAATGCGGGAAGGGGTTAGAAAAAAATGAGACTGACACATGGTGTGCTTTCAGTCCGCCATCATTAATGAATTCTCCTTGTTACAAGCAAAGAGGTAGATAAAGCAAAACCCCTCCCCCAAAGTCTGTCAGCAACTTGGCCCAATCAGCAGCTTCATCTTCAGGCTCTGGAGGTGAGACTTCTGGAATAACAGGAACTTGGAGAGAGGTGTAGCTATATGCGGCAAGGTGGGGTCTGACAGAATCAGCCCTCAGCTGTAGGAGGGTCATACATTCATATAATTACTGTAGCACAGCTCATAACACTAAGAAATCTACCCCTAATCTAGCAAGCAATCAGTGTGTGAGCAGATGAAGAAAATGTATATGGACATGTTGGACTATTTTCATGAATAAAATAAATAAAACCCTGTCATTTATAGAACTAGGAATGGAATTGTAGGACCCTATATTAAGAGAAATATTCCAAATATTCTCACTTCCATGTGGAGGCTGAGTGCTGATCTCACAGAAGTGGGAAACAGAGTGGTAGTTTCAGAGTCCAGAAAGTGAGGAAATGAAATGGGAGGAAAAGGATGCCATGGGGTACAAGGGTCAGCCAAAAAGAAGCAATAACTTCTAGTGTTACCTGGTGCTTAATTACCTGAATTGACAACAGGTAATTAAGAGACAAAACTTGAGTTGATCAACACTATGACTGCCTTTCCTGAATCACTGCATACTGAGAATGCACTGAAGTTTCACATGTTCCTAAACTTGTTTACAAGACCAAGAAGCTATACAAAAGTAAAGGTATAAAATAGAAAGGCTAGAAAACTAATAGCCTGTGTCCTGCTACAGTGAAATACCAGCAAGGCTGTTGCAGATAGCAAGTGATATCTAGGTATACGCCAACAGGACCAATAATTTTGACATAATTGTTTGTGCTAGTTGATTGTTTTTAAAATTGAATTGTTTCACTAGTGATGTAAAACATTGCAACAAAATCAGAAAGGTTGGAAATAAACCCTGCATTGGAGAGAAAAAATCCAATAAAATAATTCTATCTAATGCAGTATAGTTAAAAGAAATTATTACTTTTATGTTGTTATGTTAGGCATGTGTTTTTCCTAAATGTATGCCAAATATATGCAGTGCCTGCATTGGCCAGAAGAGGGCATCAGGTCTCGAGGTACAGGAGTTTCAAATGACTGTGAGGCATGAGGTAGGGGCTGAGAATTGAACCTGGGTCTTTTGAGAAAGTAGTCGGTCCATTAAACCAGAGAGGATATCTCTACAGCACCCAAGATGTATTCATTATATAAATTACTATAGAAATTGAGGACAGCAGTCTGAATTTCTTACTTAGGAACAGATGGGGCCATCTTCAAACCACCATTAGCATTTTTGTGGTGATCTGGGGCATCAACATTGAAGGCACACTTCCATCAGCCTTCTGTGTGGAACACTGAATGCCATGTAAGAAATGATATCCATTAGCTAATAAGAAATAGACAAAGGTAACTGTGCCATATTTTAAACTTGTTTCCTTCAAAACCAGTCAATTTTTAACTACAAAAAAGAAAAGGAAGGACAAAATATTATTTATGAAAGTAGTTGTTGCATTCTGATACTATATACAACACAAGTCAAACATAAAGTGACCATAAGTCTGGTGTGATTGAACCCGCAGTGGCAATCAAAGACAGAAGGAAGAGAAGGGAGAGGAAAAAGAGGAAGAGAAAGAAAGAGGGAATCATTCTACTTGCCATCTCTATAACCATTTCTGCCTGATGAAGACCCAACCAATGATAATGGAAAAACAATATCAGTAATAGCATGCAGATATTCAGAAGAGTTATTGCCGGGCTGCTCGCTCACTGCCGCTGCTGTGGTGCTGGGAACGGCCACACCCGGTGGTGGTCGGGGGAATAAAGAGGTGGGAAGGGAAACCCACGTCCTGCCAAATTTTCAGTACTGTGTACGGGCAGATGCAGGAGACTGTCCCACATGCTCTCCACCCGGTTGGGTGTCTGAATACCAGTGCGTGGGAGTGGAGAGAAGACAGCCTCGGGGGTCCCTAGCCTCATGGAGGCCAAGGACAGCAGGTTCTAGCTCCTGGGCATCTCAGGCAACACTGGTTCCTGCAGAAGAGCTGGGAATGAAATGAGAAAGAGGGCAGGTGGAGGGGAGGGGGCAAGTGAGGGGAAGCGGCAGTACACACCTGGTCCTGTCTTGCAACTGCAAACACTGGGCCAACATGATGAGTCTAGATAAAGGAGGCAACCCATGGTCTTAAGGTGTTTTATTGTAGAAAAGAGATAGAAAGAGAAAAGGTAGAGAAGTAGAGGCCAGCCATGGCCATGTGGAGAGAGGGGGTGAGTAAAGACAAGAGGAAGAGTTTAAGAGAGAAGATAGAAGAGAGAAAAGAGAGGGGAGGGCTTTATATAGTAGGCTGGATTACCTGTCTGTTCTCAGGTAACTCTAGGGTGGGGCATACCTGGCTGTGGTCAGTTAACTGGGGGGTTGAAATCTAACCAGAATACTGGGAGATTGGGGCATTGTCTATGTGATAGATAGCACAGGATAATGGAGTTGGAGGACTCCTAGAGTCAGCCATCTATTTCTGAGAAGCATGGCTTTTACTCTTCTGTCCCTTTTAGAATTCTCTACTGGGTCACCAGAAGTAAGATTCACTCAATCAAAAACACAGTCTACTTTTCACAGCCCAACAAGTTATATACTCATAATTACTAATATGAATGTATACAGAGACATAAACACACAGAGGGGGAATTATCTCATTTCTGTGTACAAATAGCTAACTTTCTTTACATGATCTGATAAATTGAAAGCAGACCAAGAACTATGTCTTTTTCAAAATCAGAAATTGTTATCACAGCAGTAAATTAATGTAGACTTTTAAACTATATGTAATATGAAACAATGTTCTTAAGAATGTTTCATATTATAATTATTCTAGCTAGATTAAGAAGGTACAAGGCACATTACTAAGGCCCAAGCTAAAAGTGATTAAAAGGTGTTATATGAATACTAGATGACTACAATGCTGATTTAAATCAGATTATTTGACTTTAACAGAGACATAAAGAGATCAGATTAGGGCTGTAGACATGGCTTGGCTAGGTAAGATTAAGGTGCATACACAACCAAAAAGAAAACAAATGTAAGTCCATGAGAACAGCTACAGAAGCACAGATGACCAGGGTGGGAGGAGATACGAAACAGGAGAGATGGCAGACAAGGGTGGATGTTGAAAAGGGAACACAAGCTGATCCGACATTCCAAAGCTGCCTTCCTAGCCAGATTAAAATGGGGGTTTCCTATTGGTGATACCACCATTCTGCTACTGTAAGTAAGTTTTTGGAAAACTGATCTCTTTCAGAATTCACTTTGATGACAAGAAACCTATGAAGTATGAGTATGCCTGCATTCTGTCCTCTCTGTCAATTCTGGCACTGGACTTACTCCAAGACAACAGCTTCTCATAACTCATTTCACTAAAAGGTCTAGCATTTGATTTTCTTTGCAAAGGATCACTTTTATTCAAAAATAAATATGACAGCTTGAGTGGTTTTTTTCTTTTTGTGTCAAGAGGAAAAGTAGCAACAATGTTCTCGAAGTCTAGATTTGTCATCTAGTAAGAGTCTGTGAACAAGGAGAAACGAGAGAAGCCATACTGTGCATGGCTGCCTTGGAGTCATCAGCCCATATACCTTAGTCAACATATTCAAGCTATCAAAGTTGTTAAATTATCAATGATAAAAAGTTTGACTCAGACATTTTAGGAGAAAGAATTAAGTACTATACCTAGTATTTCTCATCTGGCTCATTAAAATGGCAGGCAACATTTGGTACTGTGAATTATTATTAGTGGAAGCCAGAATTATAGATGGATACTCCAGGATGCAGTTTTCAAAATTGCTCACTCTTTTGATTGAAACTCCTGGTGAAAAAAATTATGACACACGTTTGTATGCTTATATGTATATGTGTGTCATTACTAACTTAAAAGTGATTTATATGATTATTTATTTATAACATTTTGTTAGTAATGTTGCATAATTATTGTGCGCATGTGAGGGTTTTGGGAACAGATGGGGGCACAGTAAAGAAACTGCCAATATGACCACTCCATGATATGGTTAAGGGAAAGGTTTTTATTGTGTATATGAGACAGACAATATCCAGAGTCCAGAGCAGGGAGAAAGGAAAGAAAGACTGGAAATGACCAGGACTATCTTTAAAAGAAGCAAGAATAGCAAGAGAGGGAATAGTGACAAGAGTAAACAGCAGAGAGTAAGGGAAGGACTAGCAGGGATGGGGGAAACCTTGCCTTTATACAAAGAATATGGGTATCTGGAAGGATGGAGGCCCAGGAAGACCAGCATGGACTTGGAAATGTAGAACAAGTGCTTGAGTGTAGGGAGTGGGGAGGCCTAGAGGCTGCATGGGCTTTGATATGCAACTACAAATACATATCAAGGGAGCCATGAGTCACTTTTCCCAAAGGTAAGAGAAATGGCTCCTCTTGGCAGATGAGAACCAGTTTCCTAAGTTCCCAAGGCAAGTTTGCTTTTATTTTACCACCATAAATTCACATAGAGTCCAGTTTGGCTCATTTTTTGACATTTGAACTGCCCACAACCTAACATTTTGTATGTTCAAAATGATGGTTTTATCAAATGAGAAACATCAAATCCCCAAATGTTTATTAAATAATTTTACCTGCAAGGTATTTCTAAGTTAGGCAACTAAGAGAAACCAACCATCTGAGGATATAATTAACAATGATATAGACAAAATTCACAAGTGCACTGTCTTAAAGGAGAGTCACAAAACAAAGAATTTCTCTAACTTCTGAAGTAAATAGTATGGTATGAAAAGTCTAGTTCAGAGCCAGTAGGAGCTCAATCATGGCATTTCCCTGTTCCATTTCATTCAAAGGCACAGCTTTTCTTGATGCCAAAGGAAATTCAACTGCAGTAATGAAATCTTTGCTACACTGGAGGAAGAAGTCTACAGCAAGGTCATGTTTAGGATGTTTTATCGTGTAAAAGGTATCACCTAGATAAAGTACACACCAACCAATTTCAAATGTAATTGCGTTTAAGATACATCTAGGGTTCTGTCACTATGTAGACATAGGGGTAGGACTGCAGTAATTAATATTAGTAACTCAGTATCCCATCATTTTTACTACTGAAAGGCCATGCTCGTGTAAGTCTTGTATAGCTACTCTGCACGCTGTCTTCTAGGATGCTGAGGACAGGTAAAATGTTGTGAGTGCAGTAGAAGCTGCTGACTTACATATCTTATAATGTGAAGTTTGTGATATCAGCCAGTTTAACAGGCAGGCATTTTGATTATAGCTGCTTGGCTCCTGGTTTAATGTAATTATATTGTCAAAAATCATCTAGACTCGTTGTCTTCTGTGACTAAAAAAATGAATTTGCTGTTTTAGAAAATTTTCCTGATAAGGGTTTTTCCTCCCTCTAGCCCTTCTAGCTCCTCCCCACCACCTCTCCCAATTGGATCCAACTGGTGTGTCTCTCCTTAGAAAATAAACAGGTATCTGAGGGATAATAGTAAAACAAAATTAAATTATCTTAAATAAGATAAAACAAAAGCTAACACATCAGAATAGGACAACACAAACAAACAGAAGGAAAAAAGGACCAAGCAAGGGGACATGAAACAAATATAGACACAGAGACCCACTCTATGCACACTCAGGACTCTCATAAAACACTAAATCAGAAGCCCTAATACATGTCTCAGACTATACATCTCCAAGTGGCTAATATCCAGAATATATAAGAAATGACAAAAATGCAATAGTGAAGGAACCAAAAACTCAATTAAAAATGTACCATAGGAGCTGAGAAAGTCATTCTGCAGTGGATCGTATGCTAGTATTCACAAGGATCTAGATAACTACTCTGAAGAAAGTTAGGGATGATGATGCCCATCAGTTGAAGAATGCATAAAGAATGTAGGGTACACATTACTGTGGGCCTGTGTACTGAAGGCTTTCCATGGAGATCTCCGGCCCAACCTGGTGAAGAGCCCTAGCAAAGGGAAGCAAGCCTGGGAGGGGCTGTCTCTGCTGTGTCTTCCAGGGTGATCTGTTTCTCCTTGCTGCCCTGCACTGAGTCAGGTTGGGTTGGGCCTAGGAGAGGCTAATTAGCCAGTGAGAAGCATGGCGTAACTTCAGGAGAGCAGACCTCTTCCCAAGTGTTACAGCTCTTAGAACAAAAGGCTCAGACAATGGAATAGATCTTTCACCTGCTTTTACTTCATTGGATAGAATATATATATACAGTTTGGGGGTCATTCATATTTTGACAGCAGTTATCTCTCAATGGTTTGGGCTGAGAATCTTTACTTACATGTAAGAGGGCTTGACCAATATCACACACCTCTCCTTCTGGGGCCGTTGTGGGAGGCTGGGACTAAAACCTGAGCCAAGGTCCCGGGAATTACAACTGAACTCCTACTCTCCCTTGTGAACAGAAATTGCCCACTGCATGTTCCAGGGTTCTAGGCCTATTACATGACTGGACCCAGGTAGCCTGAACAGACCACTGCCCCACACATTACCAATTTAATTTCATTAGCCTTACAAATGAATTACATCGTTTACAACAACATGGAAGGAGAATCACTTTGTTCAGTGGGTTATGCCAGTCCCAGAAGAACCATGTTATCATACTCATATGTAATTTATTAGGCTATGGTGAGTAGGAAGTGGGATGGGAGATGGAGAGACATTGGTAATGGATAGTGCTACTAGGCAATAAATATTTCAAAATATTAACTTAGACATAAGTTACAGTAAGGTTAATACTGTTTGCTCTACACCAATTCTGTCTCAAGTAATAACAATAATTAGAGGTTCTGTTGGTTTATTGTTTTTTTTTCATGTCTGTCCATGTATGTGCATGTACATATTGTGTGTACTTGGGTGTGAGTATACAGAAGTGTGAAAGTGAATGTAAGTGTGTATATACATGGCTGTGGGGGCTGAAGGTTGATGCCAATACCATCTTCCATCACTCCTTACTTTATATTTTAAGCCAGGGTCTTTTGCGGAACCTGGATCTTGTAGATTTGGCTGATCTAACCAGTAAGCTTGTTTCCGGGAACTTTTTCTCTGATTCCTGAAAGCTAAGATTTCAGGCAGGCCACCCATGCCCAAACTCTGGTCTTTGAACTGAAAAGTGCTTTACTTTTCATTTCATGCATCATACAACGTCCCTATCCTTGGTTTATTGCCTAATACACCAACATCTTGACATTTTTCTAGAATGCTCTGAAATATAACTTCCAAGTTACAACTTCTAAATATGTTTAATCTTACATCAAACATACTTGCTTCAAATCAATAAATTGAATTTCTCTTGTTTAGCTTTTTATATTCTATCCTTTTATTGAAGTGAAAAACAAGATGTGTGTTCATAGCTTATGGTAAACTTCAGCAGAAAAACTAGTAAGCACATAAATTAAGTGAAAATTTGTCTCCATTAAAACTTGTTCAAATTATTAATTTTTAGCTCTCTTCACAATAACAAAAATCAGCATCCCAGACTCTCATAAGCCAGTGATAAAATAAAATAAAAAGGATCTAACCACAAACTTAAAAACTACAAGCAATTAATAGGTAGGATTCGAGCACACCCACACATCTCGAAGGCATCACCATTGGAAAGAAGCCACTCACTGTGGTGCCCTTCTCCACAGCAGCCATCCATAAGTACTTAAAGACACAAAACAACAGAAAAGATAGATGTGTGGTCATCAGGAGCAAGAGGAAAAGAAGAGAGATTGATGACAATGTATTTCAAAAAAGGAGCACAGAGAGAATCATTGTTACTAAGGGAAAACTGAATGACTAAATTCAGACCTGAGCAAGGATTTTTCAAAGAGTGGCTATCATTCTCCCACAGTATAAAATACACCACACAGGATTAAGGGATGTATCTATTAATGCTTGGACTGTGGATAATGCAAACCAGAATACAGAAAACTGACACATGTCTTCAGGAACCTCTCTGTATTAGCCCAGAAAGGTTCACACTAAATTCTGCCAGAAGTTGAGAAGAAAGACACCAGGAAACAGCCCAGTTGTCTAGGCATCACTGGTTCTGGTTCTAAACCATCCAAGGTTTGAATCCTGGGAGCCTGTGAAAGGTCAAATTCATGTCAGTCAATCTATATGTTCAAAACTATTTTATATATGAATATTTTCATTTGTGATTCATGTTGCTTTGCCAAATGTAATAGGTTAATAGAACAAGTATTTAGATATTATTGTTTTATCATCATCATCATCATCATCATCATCATCATCATCGCCACCACCACTACCACCGCCACCACCACTGCCACCACCACCGCCACCGCCACTGCCACCACACCATCATCATCATCATCATCATCATCATCGTCATCGTCATCGTCATCGTCATCGTCATCATCATCATCATTTTGCAGTATTGGGATTGGATTTAGGGTTTCATGCATACTCAGCTCCACCAAGAAGCTATAGCCCAGCTTTGTTTCAAACTATTGTATTTGTAACTATTAACACATTGTAGCTGGGCAGTGGTGGCCGCACACCTTTAATCCCAGCACTTGGGAGGCAGAGACAGGTGGATTTCTGAGTTCAAGGCCAGCCTGGTCTACAGAGTGAGTTCCAGGACAGCTATATAGAGAAACCCTGTCTCGAGAAAAACAAACAAACAAAAAAAATACATTATAACAGAACTTCAATGTGCTGCAGCTCAGGCCCATCATGATTCTCTTCTGCCCATAACCATCATGCCTACACAAAGAGAGTCCGCAGAAGGTTAACTAGTTGAACCAGAAAAGGGATTAAGCAGGAAAACAAAAATTTAGAAATTCTCATAGTGTTAACTTCAAATACAAAAAATATTATAATGGAATAAACATTTTTCTATTGGAGCTTATGGAGAACATCTTTAGTATAAACCCCAAGTTCTCATTTTTATGGAACTTATAGATCTGGGAACTTCTGGTCTACCTTTTACTTGAGGATCCAGCTTTATACACTGCCTCTAGGCTCCTGTACTCCTTGAAGATGGAAGTGGTATGCAGACAAGCTTCCCACAGGCTTGACACTCTTAGCTGAAAATGTACAAATAACAGATTTCATCCAGGTTTTATTCATCAAAGCAGAGATAACTCCAGGGACAGTGCAATGTAACACTGTGTCAAGAGAAAAAGTAATTATAAAGATTCACTGAATAGCATTTATACCTATTGTATATCATGAGAATTGTGGCTTCTTATTTGATCATAATAAAACCTGTGGCAAACAAGTTTAGGAGGATATAAAATGCCCACATGCAAGCTGGGAAAAGCACTTTTTCATATTCTTTGGGTCTCCTTGCATCTCTAAAAACTTCCATTTCCTCCCACATGGGGTAAATCTCTGAGATCTTCAATTTCCATAACAATAAAAGCCTAGATGGTCTTAAAGAAAATCTTCTTTCTTGTATAATATCTGCTTCTGTTCTGTAGAAAGGAGAGAAGAAAATTGATTTCTAGAAAGGTGAGGTAACTTAAAAATTATGACAGTTCATATTATTTTATCAATTAGAAATTTATTCAATTATTTTAAAACCTGATACTACCTATACTTCATTTGCACACATGATCAATGTCTCAACATAAACATTGTTTATAATAATAATAATAATAATAATAATAATAATAATAATAATATTTAATGATAATAGCAATAATACTAATACTTATTACTTTGATCACAAAACTAGAATCTGTTTTGTAAGAGCCCAAATTGTCAATTATCTTTTCTAAGCTTCTGTTTGCATATCACAAGCTATGCTCATAAAGTTTAATGATGGTGATAGAGAAACTAGAAATTGGATGATGTAGCAGTGCCAGGGAAAAATATATTCTATCACAAACAAGGCAATGTTTAAAATGTAACGCACAAAATGTCCACATGTAAATGCACATCAATTTCCACAGGATTCTCTGCACTTGAAAGCACAGGTGCTCTTCATTTCTGATGAGCTGAAACACCATTGCCTCACTGTAAACAGTCAGACAGGAAGCCACACCAACATGTTGAGAAACCAACCACTTTGGAGCAAATTTTGTGTTTGGTTATTTGTATTTTTACTGAGTACTCCATAAACTTTACAGATGGTTTTAATAAAATGTAAAATATAGCTTACTTACTTGACAAATTTTTAATCATGGTCTTTAAAAATACATTTTTATAATATATAAACATACAAAATTATTTTTAAAAATTACCTTAAAAATAAGTAAAATTTACTTTCCCCAAGATGGTAGACAGCATATATCAATGTATTTGTGTACAATAACAAAATCAATGCAAAAAAGATTTCATTCCTGTTATAAAATATGAGTTATAACAATAAATTAAGAATTAAAATAAGGTTTTAGATATCTTTTTATCACCTAAAATAACTCATTATCATCAGTTTTGCTCCTGTCTCCAAAACCAATTATATGTATTTACAAGTCCACATGTAAAATTTTTCTGGATATCTAGTCATGTATGAGAATAAATTTGTGCATGTAGATTAAAAATAGAAATTTGCTATGTTTTACATTCTTTTGTCCATATTTCACTGTTTTTTTTATAAATTAATTATTTTTTACACTCCATATTCCATTCTCTGCCCCCCCATCCACCCCCTGACTGCTCTACCTCCCATGCCTCCCAGCCACCGCCGTCTCTATGTGGATGTCCCTACGACCCAACCCACCTGACCACTAAACTCCCTGGGGCCTCTAGTCTCTCGAGGGTTAGGTGCATCATCTCTGAATGAACACAGACCCGGAAGTCCTCTACTGTATGTGTGTTGGGGGCTCATATCGACTGGTGATGCTGTCTGTTTGGTGATCCAATATTTGAGAGATCTTGGAAGTCCAGATTAGTTGAGACTGCTGGTCCTCCTATAGGATCGCCCTTCTCCTTAGCTTCTTTCAGCCTTCAGTTATTCAACAAGAGGGGTCAGCTGCTTCTGTCCATTGTTTGGGTGCAAATATCTGCCTCTGACTCTTTCAGCTACTTGTTGGGTCTTTCAGAGGGCAGTGTTTATCCTTTGTATAAGGGAAGGCTACTGATTTATTTGAGTTAAGTTTATATCTGTCCACTTTGCTGAAGTTGTTTGTCAGCTGGAGAAGTTCTCTAGTAGAATTTTTGGGGTCACTTATGTATACTATCATATCATCTGCAAATAGTGAAACCTTTATTTCTTCTTTACCAATTTGTATCTCCTTGATCTCTTTTTATTGTCTTATTGTTCTAGCTAACACTTCAAGTACTATATTGAATGGATATAGGAAGAGTGGGCATCCTTGTCTTATCCCTGATTTCAATGGGATTGCTTCAAGTATGTCTCCATTTAATTTGATATTGGCTGTTGTTTTACTGTACATTGCTTTTATTGTTTAGGAATGTACCTTGAATTCCTAATTTCTCCAATACTTTTAACATGAAGGGGTGTTGTATTTTGTCAAACATTTTTTCTGCATCTAAGGAGATTATCATGTGATTTTTTTCTTTGAGTTTATTTATATAGTGGATTATGTTAATGGATTTTTGTATATTAAACCTACCGGGCATCCCTGGGATGAAGCCTTCTTGATCGTGGTGATTGGTGGTTTTCATGCATTCTTGGATTTGGTTTGCAAGAATTTTATTGATTATTTTTGCATCAATTTTCATAAGTGAGATTGGTCTGAAGTTCTCATTTTTGGTTGAGTCCTTGTGTGGTTAAGGTATCAGAATAATTATTGCTTCATAGAATGAGTTAGGTAGTGTTCCTTCTGTTTCTATTTTATGAAACAGTTTGAGGAAAACTGGTATCAGGTCTTCTTTGAAGGTCTGGTAGAGTTCTACACTAAATCCATCTGGCCCTGGGCTTTTTTTTTGGTTGGGAGGTTTTAAATGACTTCTTCTATTTCCTTGTGTGATATGGTTCTGTTTAGTAATTTACCTGCTCTTGATTTAACTTTGGTATGTGGCATCTGTCTCAAAAACCATCTAATTTCATCTAGATTTTCCAGTTTTGCTGAATATAAACTTTTATAGTAGGATCTGATGATTTTTTTTTATTTCTTCTATTTCTCTTGTTACCTCTCCTTTTCATTTCTGATTTTGTTAATTTGGATACTGCCTCTGAGCCCTTTAGTTAGTTTGGCTAGGGGGGTTATCTATCTTGTTTATCTAGCTCTCAAAAAAAAAAAAACAGCTTTTGGTTTTGCTGATTCTTTGTATTGTTTTCTTGGTTTCTGTTTGGTTGATTTCTGCCCTGAGTTTGACTATTTTCTCCTCTTGGGTGAGTTTGCTTCTTTTTGTTCTAGAGCTCTCAGGTGTGCTGTTAAGTGGTTACTGTAAGATCTCTCCAGTTTCTTTACCAGGGCACTTAGTACTATGAATTTTCCTCTTAGCACTGCTTTCATTGTGTCCATAGGTTTGGGTATGATGTTTCAAAATGTTCATTAAATTCCAAGAAGTCTTTAATTTCTTTATTTTTTCCCTGACCAAGTTGTCATTGAGTAGAGAACTTTTCAGTTCCACATGTATGTGGGCTTTCTGTAGTTCTTGCTGTTATTGAAGACCAGCCTTAGGCCATAGTGATCTGATAGGATGCATGGTATTATTTCAGTCTTATTATATCTGTTGAGGGTTGTTTTGTGACTAATTATATGGTCGATTTGGAGAAGGTACCACAAGGTGCTAAGAAGAAGGTGTATTCTTTTGTTTTCAGGTGAAATGTTCTGTCGATATCTGTTAAATCCATTTGGTTTAAAACCTATCTTAGTTTCACTGTGTCTCTGTTTAGTTTCTGTTTCAATGACCTATCCATTGGTGAGAGTGGAGTGTTGAAATCTCCCACTATTATCGTGTGGGTTTCAATGTGTGTTTTGAGTTTTAGTGAAGTTTCTTTTATGAATTTGGGTGCTCTCACATTTGGGGCACAGATGTTCAGAATTGAGACTTTATCTTAGTGGATTTTCCCCTTGATGAAAATGAAGTGTGCTTTTTCCTCACACTTGATAACTTTTGGTTGAAAGTCTATTTTATTGGATATTAGGATGGCAACTCCTGCTTGTTTCTTGGGACCATTTACTTGGAAGACCTTTTTCTATCCTTCTACCCTAAGATAGTTAGTGTTGTCTTTGTTATTGAGGTGTATTTCTTGTATGCAGCAAAATGCTAGATCTTGTTTGCGTATCCAGTCTGTTAGCTTATGTCTTTTTATAGGTGAGTTGAGTCCATTAATATTGAGAGATATTAAAGATAGGTGACTGTTGGTTCCTGATGTGTTTGTTTTTGTAGGTGGCTTTATGTGCTTGTGGCTCTCTGCTTTTGATTTTGTTGTGAGATGCTTAATATCCTGTCCTTTCTTTGGTACAGTTATCTTCCTTGTGTTGGAGTTTTCCTTCCAGCATCTTCTGTAGGGCTGGGTTGATAGATAGATTCTGTTTGAATTTTGTTTTGTCCTGGAATATTTTGTTTTCTCCATCTATGTTGATTGAGAGTTTTGCTGGGTATAATAGGCTAGGCTGGCATTTGTGTTCTCTTAGAGTGTGCATGAACTATGACCAGGCTCTTCTGGCTTTCATAGTCTTTGTTGAAAAGTCTGACGTAATTCTAATAGGTCTACCTTTTTTATGTTATGTGGCCCTTTTCCCCTTGCAGCTTTTAATATTCTTTTTTGTTGTTGTTGTTGTTCAGAGCATTTAGTGTTTTGATAATTATGTGACAAGAAGATTTTCTTCTCTGATCCCATATATTTGGAGTTCTATATACTTCTTGTACCTTTATGGCCATCTCTTTCTTTAGGTTGGGGAAATTTTCTTCTATAATTTTGTTGAAGACAATTTCAGGTCATTTGAGGTGGCAATCTTCATTCTCCTCTAGTCTGATTATTCTTAGATTTGGTATTTTTATTGTGTTGTGAATTTCCTGGATGCTTGGATTAGGAGTTTTTTATGTTTTGAATTTTCTGTGACAGTTGTGTTAATCTCTTCTACCATATCTTCTACATCTGAGATTCTCTCTTCTATCTCTTGTATTCTGTTGGTAATACTTACATCTGTAATTCCTTGCTTCAGGCCAGCCTTTCTCAGCCTCTCTCAATCCGAGGGAGAAACAAGGTTCCTGTACAGGTTAATAAGGCATTGGCGAAGAAATGTCAAACAGAAACAACACAAGGGAGTGTAGAACCTGAGTGTATTTCTCAAAAATGGCATCAGACTTTTACAGTCATTACAAAAGAGAAAAGAAAAATGTGGCAGCTCAGTGGGTCGAGGTATATCTGGGGCCATCTGAAACACACTGGGTCTAAATCAGCCACCACTTCTGGACAGGCACTGCAACACCCCCTCCCCCGACCCGAGTGCTCTGGGTCCAGGGGGCTGCAGACCTCATGAGGCTCAAAGCTCGAATGCTGACTGCTCTCTGCTGCACACTGTCACACACACACACACACACACACACACACACACACACACACACACACATATGCCCATCCTTAGTAAAACACCCACTATGCTAATTTTCTGGGCTAGTAGAGACAAGTCCCTAGAAGTCTCATTCTTGCTAATTCCTAGGAGTGGCTCAGGTGCCTTACATGACTGAAAATAAGGATTCTATTTGACCTTGCCCTGGGATAAAACAACTCCCATTTTGTAAGCTTCAATGCCCTACCCCCTTTACTATCTCCCTAACAAAGCCGAAGGCAATTAGTCTGGATGGGTAACATTCTTTACGAAGTTTCAAGCCAGTGTTTGGCTAAGATATTGGAACATTGGTAAAGGTCAGAGAGCAATGTCCAATTTTGTTTAGCTATAGTAAATCATATCTTGGTGGCACCTAGCATGCAAGTTCACAAGGACATATCTGGGCTACCTCTGAGTTAAGATGCCATGAATGAACTCCAAGAGACTGGCTTCCTTTGAAGCTTTTTTGCCTCTGGTCTGTGGCCAAGCTTTTGGGCTTGTCACAAGACTTCATTGGAGTGGGCATGGCAATTCCTGACTTCTTTCCTAGGTTTTTCTTATCCAGATTTGCCTCCATTTGTGTTTTCTTTATTGTTTCTACTTCCACGTTTACGTCTTGGATTGCTTTATTCAATTCCTTTACCTATTTACCTGTTTTTTTCCTGTATTTCTTTCAATGAGTTATTGATATCCTCCTTAAAGGACTCATCTCCATGAGATAGGATTGTAGTACAGATTCCTGATTTTCAGGTCTGTTGGTATATTCAGGGCTTGCTGTGGTGGGTGAACTCAGTTCTGGTGATGCCCACATATTTTGGCTTCTGTTGCTTATGATCTTGTGCTTACCTTTTGCCATCTGGATATTCCTGGTCTTTGTTGGTCTGGGAGACTGTATGGAGTCTGCCTCTTTTGTCCCTGGGTTGCTTCAGGTCTCCAGGTAGGCTTGCATCCCTAGCTATATCTGACAACCCGTAGGGCCTTCAAACTTGGGCTCTTCACAGGGGTAGAGAAGCTGCTGATCTGTTGCCCTGGTTGCAGTAAATCTCTTGGGAGGCCTTCATAAAACTGCTCTAAGTGTAGTGGGTCCTCAACTGCTCTGAATGTAGTGGGTCCTCTAGGATGGATCAGGATGTGGAATCTTCATGGGAGCAGGCCAACTAGGGTCTGTCCCAGCAGCAAGGACTAGGCAGAAGGGGTGGAAGGGATAGAAGGGGAGTGGTATTTGGAAGAGCAAGGGTTTGGTGGGTGATTGGTTCTGAGTCCACCAGGCTCCCAGGAGCAGCTCCTAGACTAAGGAGAGGGGTGTGGTGCAATTGCTCTGAGTGCAGTATGTCCTCTAGGATGGATCAGGACATGGAGTCTTCATGGACACAGACCAACTAGGGGTCTGCCCCAGCAGCAAGGACCTATTTCACTGTTTTTTAACTAGCAATGCCTTTGGAGTATTCCCCACCTATGTAGTTCAACTTTTTCATTTGTTTTCTTTTTGTTTTGGTTTTTGATGTTTTGAGAGATGACCTTAATATGTAGCTTTGGTTCATCTGGAACTCATGATCTTTTGCTACCTGTCAGACCAGAACTGACTAAGAAATCATGAATTGACATAATTTAACTTTTAAGCCAGTAGCTTGCATATTTATGTAAACATACATATATTCATGTGCATATAATCATAAGTTCTTTGAAATGTATTAACAGGATAGATGTGTAAATGCAACCTTGAGCTGTAGAAAAATGTTAATTATTACACAAATGTCATGATTTCCTGCATCATATGTGCTGAAGTGCTGAGCTGAAGTACTAGTCTGAATTCAACATGGGATGGGATGTTTAGCTAAAACCCTCCTGCTTGCTTAGAATTCTGATCACAGATACATGAGCATAATGCTTCCCTGAGGAGAAATATTAAAAGCAAAAGGCTTTGGCTAGACATAAAGAAAGTATAAATAATGAGAAATGCCACAAAGATTCTCTAAGAAAAACCATAGCAACCCAGATTATTCACATGCTGATGTCAGCCTGTTCTTTTCTGTTGTATACTTAAGCCAACTAATAATGTTAAAAACCATAATTCCAGAAACTTCAGTGCGGATAATTAAGTCAAATACTAAGTGTACCAGTCACCTAGGAATTTGCTTGATGAAAATGTGCTTGTCCAGGTCTATTACCAGAGTTACATGTCTTTACAGTATTCACTTTCTTCTCTGAGAACATCAGGCTCTCCAAATAACATTTGATAGCCTTCCATTGTTTCCAAAATTATAAAATATTTTAAATTAACTTTTTAAAATAGGTAACATTTTGCCAGTAAGAAACACAACAAGTAAAAGTGCTTGTACCAAATCCAATGATTTGAGTTTGATCCTAGAATCCACTGAGGAAAAGGGAGAGAAATCACTCTACAAAGTTCTCTGATGAGAGCACATGCCTCCCATTCAGACACAAAATCAGCTTACAATGTGATCCGCTAAGTGAAATCATCTCTGCGTTTATTTTATTTCTGCAAAAACCGAATACTAAATTTGAGACAGAAATAACAAAGAATTATGCCATAATTATAACTTTTCAATGTAGTTTTGCTAGAATACCTATACATAAAAGTAACTTAGACTCAAATAAGAAATTTAAATTTGTGTATTGACTTTGTGTTCCCATTTTAACATAGACTGATTCCCAATACCAAACCCTCTCTAGGTTTAATTTTAAACATTAATTTAGTCAGAGTGACACAGCATTTATATTTTTTAATTGTAGAAGTTTCTCTAACTCAGACTTGAATATTCAGTTGTCTCTGTGAAAATTCTGCATAGACCTTTCACAGATACCTAATTGTTTTAGTTTAGATTATTTACACTAAATATAAACAGACAGTCTTTTCTATTTAGTACTCTATTATTTGCTTTCCACATATTCTTGTGCTCTTTTTCATCACCTTTTTATTTCTCAGGGACATAAAATCTAATAGCCTCGTTCTGAGGAAGGAAACTCAAAAAAGCTGGTCCATTCAGGTTCTTCTCATTTTCCTTGGATAGCATTGATTCTACTGGTGTGGGGGGAGGAGCACCATCTGGGAAGAGAGTCTTCAATGGAGTAGGGACAGAAGCATGTTTCTAGTTTATGACCTGCACAGGGGAAAATGAAAAAGAGTCCTCTATGCTCCTGTAATCAAGCAAACAAGCAAACAGTAAAACAAAAGCAAACAGAACAACCATAATAAATCAAGGATTCTTGCTTCTAGGTCTCATGGAGTAGGAGATGGACAGACAGCAAAAGGAAGGACAAGTAGATATTCTTCCAGTTCAAGGTACTTATTGTATCAAGAGGCTATACTCTGAGGTATAGACTCCTACATCTTGACATGGCACAGGGTATAGGATTGCACAACGTGGATGCAAGCAACAACTCTGCTATGAACGTTCTTGCCATGTTCTCAAGCAGATTGTTTGAGAATTCTTTCACATGGTAAGAACTGGAAAAGAAGATTAAACCTATAAAGAACACTTTCATGAATAAGTCCTATTTTCATTTGTGAATTACTCTAGGCAAGGCCTACCATTAGAGAGACATTATATGAACAAGGCCAGTTGGATGCAGCATGTCTTTCCTCCTCTCACACTCCCATAGATTGGGAAAAACACTGACATCCTATTCTGTTTTAGAGCCCCAGATGTCACATCAGCTTCAATCATGTAGCCTTTCTTTGAATTTTATATTTTTGTTGGATGCTTATGCGTGAAGTATAACTAAACTGATTTTTTACATGTTAATCCACTTCATGAAAATGCAATTGTATCCTCAAAGAAAGACTGTGGGGTGGTGGCAGGGGGAGATAAAAGAAAGCCTTTTTCCTTCTCTACAATAGGATGAAAGATGTATGGATACATGAATGTCTGAATACATGGTAGGTAAAGTGGTACAAGGGATAGGAATAGTTGAAAGCTTACCTATAAAATATGGCTAAATTTCTACATGTAGAGTAAAATGTAGCTGGATGTTGCTAATATGTTCTGGTTTGCTATTGATATGTAACTTTGGACAAGACTGTTCATCCAGAAGACTAGCAACTTGTGACTGGTAAAGCGCCACTGGGAACGGGTTTTGACTTTTTTCTTAGGGCTACTGTTGTTGTGATGAAATCCCACACATGAAAGTAACTTAGGGAGGAAATGAAATATTTCATTTACACTTCCACTTACCAGTTCATCACCAAATGTAGTTAGGGTAGAACTCAATCAGGTCAGGAACCCAAAGGCAGGAGCTAGCACAGAGGCCATGAAGGAGTGCTGCTTATTGGCTTGAACATTGCCACTTGTCCAGCATGCTTTCATACAGCATCAATTGTAGCACCAGCCAAAATGGCCTTGGCTCTTCTCCAGTGAACACTAATTTTAAAAACTCCATATACAAGTTTGCCTACAGCCTGATTTTATGAAGACTTTTTCTCAGCTGAGATTCCCTCCTCTCAAGTGACACTATCTTGTGTCAAGTTGACATAGAACTACCCAGCACAACTATTCTGTAACTTATGCAAACTACTGAATACTTTATATATGTTTTAAAAAGTGGTATTTTACAGATAATTGAGTTGCATAACTTATACTAAGAAGCAGGAAGCAATTGAGATGTGATTGATGTGTGTCTGAATCCTGTTACTTGAAATGAAGAGGCAAGAGGATCATGAATTTAAGCTTGGTCTACTTGAGACTCTGTCTCAAACAAAAACAAAACAAGAAAGACATAATCCATTATGAAAGGAGCTGCCTATCATTGTATGGTATTGAGCTTTCAAGAAACCAAAAGATTTTTTTCTTATTTAAAACATTCATCACTTATCTCATGTGGCACCTTCTATTCAGGACATCACTTATAAATTCAAATTGGCCTAACAAAAAACTTTTATGTCACAAATATAATGCATTTTCTTCTGTGTGCAAAGACATTGGGATTAATGGAGAGAAGGTAGTCATTATTTTTCTGTATGGACCATCCATAATGCAGCTTTCTACTCTCTATGGTGTAATAAAGATGCCTTAAAAAACCATAAAGACTTGCGTTTCTATGGATATAAATTCACGAAATATCTAGAAGAGGTAAAACAGTGGTAATTACTCACTTATTGATTTTTTTCTTGTTTGTTTGAGATTAACTTAACTACATAATTGACTTTATCACATTCACTGTCCATTTCATCAGCTGGTTGACTAATGAGACCAAACCAATTACCATGTAAGTAAAATGTATTTAGAAGAACTGTAACTAAATCTATCATAAAGACATTATAAGTTTCATAATCATCATTAAATAAAAATAGTTCAGTTCATTTTCTTATGTTTACAAGTTTTGAACATTTATGTTACTTGTGGGAAGTGTTTACATTTCAAAGTAATTGTTGAAGTAAAGACTATGGAAACAGATAGTTTTTTATCCAATCACGTGGAAACCTCAGAACACACCATCAAACAGTATTGCAGTACATGGCACATCCTGCTGGAAGGAAATACAACTGCAAACAGCATTTGCAGAGCATCAGCCCTCAGACACACACCGTTTCCAGTGCGCTTTCAGTTCCTTCAAAAATTTTGCATGTTTTTATGAACTATCTATATCATCAATTTTAGTTTAATCTAGACTTTTCAACAGTAGCTACTACTGGTGCATTTTACTATTAAACAGAGCAGGCCATAGATTTAGCATATATAGGTTTACCATAGGCTAAGTTGACCTGTCTCACACAGAAATTTCTGAATTCAAGGTGAGATATGGGATTTGGTCTACATGCCAAAAAATGCTGGTGTCTCTTCAGGAACTGATCGAAAATAAAAGGAAGGGTCCCCAAGTAGGCTCATTCTGGCAGAGTTATTAATGTCTTTCTGTTTCTAAGCCAACAATGTAATTGTGGTTTTACTCAACATCAGGAGATCATTTGAAAAGACCAATAAGAGTTGGCATCTTCTATAAGCTCACTTATGGCAATGTCCAGCTGAACAAGCTATTCCTTTCGTGTGTGTGTGTGTGTGTGTGTGTGTGTGTGTGTTTGCTCATATGCTTCACATAAAATATGATTTGTGTTTATGTTGTATTAGTACGGATAGCAGTGTATCTGTGACAACATTATTAGTGCTTGGAAATTAAATAGATTTTCTACAAAGATTAAATAATCAATGGATGTTTTATACATTCTGTTAAAAGTATGGTGGGTTCTTTGTCAATGAAGTAAATTGAAAGATAAGATAATACTTACTTGGACCAGTAGAGTCACTACGGGAAATTACTTCAAACAACAATGAACTCCCATCACAGTACAAAAGAATCAGTCACAAATGACCCCTGACTAGGGGAAACATCAAATCCAACTGCTCAAAAGCACCTTATTTTTTACATGCATTTGATACGTGCAGCAGGAGGGATGAGGACACAGAAAATACTATATTTTTAACAGTGTGTGCCTTCAACAGGGCATGCATGTAAATTCATAGTGAAGTATACAATTTTCCTATCTCTGCTTTCTCTATAATTATAGAGCTACCAAACTGAGGGTTGATATTCCAGCAAAATACCCTCTGGCATGAATCGCCCAGGGCAAGTGCTAGGTTCTTGCTCCATTGGAGAAACACAGAGACAAGTATGCCTGGCTAATAACAACAGCTTGCAGATGATCTTACTGCACAGCTATGGTTTTTATGTGAGTTTTCTGGGCATAGAACTGTGAGGGCCAAAATGGATGTCAACAATATGTGACTGAATTAAGACCTCATGAATAATAAGTGTTTCATGTGTTTCATGTATATTTAATTTATCCTGTTATTCAGTGCCTCTGGTGTCTCATACATTCTTGATGCCTCATGAATAATCTGTGCCCTTGGTGCTCTGCTCTTCTCTGTGTATAACTCACACATGCTCTACTTACCAGCATCTTATCTAAGCTTAACCTAACTCATTCATTTCCCACATCTCTTTTCCTTGCTAGAATTAAGTAGTTTCAGGCAAACACATGTTAAATCTTTCCACATAGCTATGAACATGCTTTATAGGAACTACAATTATATAGATTTTCAAAACATAGAAGATATTTTTATAGGGATAGGAGTGGTAGATTCAGGGAACAAACAAAAGTTAAAGAGATTGTTGTACTAATATATTATTATGAGAAATTGAATTAAATGGACAGGAATCATCATTATAATTTAGAAACATTAAAGTTACAAAATACATATCTATCATAAGAGTTTTTTTTCCAAATTTTCTTCTGTAGCTTAGGTTAACCTCAAACTCACAACTCTCCTGCCTCAGCTTCCCAAGTGCTGGGATGATGCCCCAATTAAGTAAATGAATATTGAAAAGCCAACTCAAAATTATACAACTACATTGAAAAGAAATTTAAGAAGTACATTTCAAAGCCAAAATTTATAAAAGACCCAAATCAACAAAAATACCAAATTATTTAATAAAATGAAATCTCTTCCTGTGGTGTCAAAGGACTTATCCTTTTAGTTCTAAGAATACATGCTTACTTCAGTGCTTAGTTCATTTATTATTACGTTTTCTGTTACTGAAGATAATACTCGAATGATTGTAGGCAATGCCATCTTCACCTGAATGATGACAAAGAATAATTCATAGGTAATAAATGACATATCTTGTAAATATTATGACAAATATTACTTTGATTGAGAACAAAATTGTCATATGTGGCAGTATTTATTAAACATGAAGAATTTTATCTATACAATATGCTATATGGGTAGTCCTACTTGGCAAAAGTAGGAATTCTAGACTACCAACCAATGTTCTAATTTATAATATTTGTGCATCAAGAATTGTGACATGATGATAGGAATGATGATTTGTCTCTAGTTACCAGCTAGGAGAAAATGATGATGAAGTCAACTTCAGAAACAAGAAGAAGGGAAAGGCAGCCATGACATCTCACATCAATTTTAAATGATTGAAAAATACATGAGACTCTGCTATAAGTAGCAGAGTCACTTACTTTTTCTTAATCAAGCATAATATCTTATGAATTATTTGGGAATTTCCCATAATGCACCCTGATCACACTCACTTGTCAATCCACCCAGGTCCATCCTCTCAACCTTTGTGACCTCCTCTGAGAAAAAAAAAAGAAAAAGAAACAAAAAAGAAAACCTGAAACGAAAAAGAAACCCCCAAGTCCACTTTGTGTTGCCCATATTCTCATGGTCAAACTTTCAGTCACCAGCTCTTTAAAACTGCATTCTTCCCCAACCCCACCCATGTTATCCTTTTCCATTGAATGCCTACTTTTTAGTTCTATAGTTGTCTTCTGTGAATGAATATTTGTGACTTTGTGTGGTACAAATCTTCTACAATTTCAACATCATTATTTGTATTTACATGAGTTAATTCTATACATTATTAGTCATTATTTTGACAGTTCCATGTGGTGAATGTCATTATGTATTACTTCTGTATGAAATGTAAATAAAGAAAACATCTAATAAAAAAAAACTCCAAGCAGAAACAATGAACTGTAAATCATGTGAAGATTTCAACTCTCAAAGACTCCTCCAGTGACATAATTCCTCCAACAAGACCACACCTTCTAAATCTTCCACAAACAGTACCATCCACCAGGTATTAAATGTTCAAATATCAGAGCCTGCAGGGAATGTTCTGATTCATATCAACACACTGTCAACCCTGCCTTCACTTCCCATTCCCTTGTAATTCCAAGTTGGCATTCATTCACATTCACTGCCACGTATGAGAGAGAATATGTGATACTGTCTTCCTGTGTTCTTAACTTGGTATCTTCCACTTCTAACCAGTTTGATACACATTCCAGAAACTTGTTCACTTTTACTCAGGCATACCTACACAATGGAATATTATGCAGCCATAAATGTCTGAATATTGTATACATAAAAGTAGATACATGAATCTGTTTTTTTCTTTAGTTATTCATCTGCTACTGGGTTTCTAGGAAGAATCCACATCTTAGATACTTTGAATAGAGCTGCTTAATAAGCATCAATATATAGCTGCCTCTTTTGTATGCTGACTTCATTTCCTCTATATCTATACCCAGTTGTGAGATAGCTAGAGTCTCATCAAGAGTGTATTAAAAATTGTTTCCCCCTCATGCTTGTATTTACCACACTTTTGTCATTTCATAAAGGCCACTCTAATGAAATGAGATCATATCTCACTGTAGTTATGGTTTTCATTTTCCTTGTATGTATATTGAACATTTGCATATAATTACTGGTTATTTTTAGTTTTCCTCTTGAAAGATATCTATTTGGAAATACAATGTATGAAGAAAGTATAAAATTAAATGCCATTCATCCCTAAGGCTGATAAAATCATAAAATTTGCATGGAAATGGACAAACTTCCAAGGTATAATATTAAGCCAGTTCACAGTCTCAAAAAGGAAAAAAAAAAGAGCCACATGGTCTCCCTCATATGTGGAATCTAGCCAATTATATATACAAATATAAATGTAAGTAAGCAAAGTTACATAGAATAAAACACAAAGAAAATATGTGATAAAGGCTAAATATTAGGGGGTGAGGAAGGACTGAATGCAGGTGATGGGAATGAGATATGAAAGAGGATATAAAGGTAACTGCATTTCCAGTTCTAGCTCTATAAAGGCCTCATCATTTTTAATGGTAGATAAAAGGACAAAATATTCGATGGTGAAAGTGAACATGCCTATGTGAAGCTCCACAGTTTCAGCATGCACATTCTAACTGTGTAACTGATGTATACAGATATGGGTATGATAAATTTTGCTGTGTGATGTTCTTTAGCTCCCAGTTTTATGTAGTAAAGTAAATTTTTAAAAAGGAGACTATGTGTTTGAATCATTTACCATTGCTGACAGGAAGCAGAGAGATGATTGCTAGTGTTCACTTGATTAATTACTTTTATTCCCTATGGACCCAACTCCATCCCATAGTACCACCAACATTTATGATGAATCTTCTCTTGCTTAAATTTTTCTGGAATTTTTCATAGACATATCTACCAGTTTGTCTCCATGATGATCCTTATCCAGTCATACTGGTAATGAAGAATGACCATCACAATGCTGCTCTTTTTTCATCTTAACACCCAAATTCATTCACTTTAAATGATAGCAATTTACTACTTCCCCCATAAGCCTTATTTTAATCTCATAATTCAAAATACATTTAGATCATCTCTGAATATCCCCACAATTGTGTGGTTTTTTTGTTACACAATAGTGTTCAAAAGTTGAGATTCAAGATAAAACCTTGAATTTCAGAAGTACCCTGTGAGTTTCTCAAAAAAATAAAACATCAGGTTAAAAACCTTGAATATAGTATGATTCAAAGTACGTATACCATTCTACTAGTGGTGAGATAGGCAGATAACAACAGCAAAAACAACAAAACAAACAAAAACAAAACAAACAAACAAAAAAACAGACAGGACTAACAACAACAACAAAGAGTTATCAAGACAAGCCTTAGAATAGAATGATCTGTACTCAAATGGGCATAGGCATCCCTGGCCTTCTATCTTTTCCCCCTGCAGTACACATAGCTTCTTTTTAATTTGGTTTTACTCCTTGTCTATAGCTTTATTCTGTAGAATCCTACAGGCCTCAAACCTCCAAAATTGTGTGCCTTCCGTTCCATTGCAATTTGCCAAAATGCATCATTTCATCTTCATGTCTTTACAGGGCCTCTTGGCAGAAATTCATCTCTACCATATATTTCTTGGACTTTCTGGAACCTTGATATAAGTCTTCATGTCACCTTCACTGTTGCATCTATCATGCCTCAAATGATCCAATATGGTATGGATGCTGCTGTCATGTTCTGATGCTAGTTCAGAATGTATGTGGACCCTTTGGACCATAGTTGAATTAGCCTCTGTGGGCCTTTCAGGTAGATTCTGGGGAAATAGTTTCTTGTGTTGCTGGTTTCCAATAGACAATCACTTTAGCAATAGTCCCAGTCAATTCCCCTTCTTTCAAGTGGATTTATATTTTAGCAGCATAGAGGCAAAAAATGGTGTGTCTTGCCCTCAAGACGCTTGTTGCAATGCAGAGCCATGGGCTTTTCTTTAATGCTGTTAATCTCTTTAAATATTATGGTTGCTTTTGTCCTCATCAGCTTATCACCAACTAAATATTTTCACCAAGGTTCCTGTGTTTCATTTTCTTCTTTACCTGTTACTCTCTCAGTCTACACTGAATATGAGTGATGACCGGGACACATGACACAAATGCCTGGTGCTGCACTGGATAGAAATTTTCTGTGTCAAACAAGTTAGCTAATTGCTTTTACATTCAGTCACACTCAGGTTCTCAGGACAAGGTCAGAAAAGAGCAACACTCCTGAATAGATATAATATGAAAGCCCTGTAACCCAATTTTCAACAGAATCCTGTTCTCTGAAATGTGTGTTGGATGCCTGCTCTCCAATTTCTTTAAGCACTCTGTTCTTCCACACTCCGTCCAAAAGGGCACATAAATCTCTACTCATAGAAATTAGGATTTTGCTACAAATAGCTTCAGACTCTTCATTATTAGACTCACAAAACAGTCTAAAGATGTAAAAACCACATGATCAGATTTATCAAAGCATAAGCTCTATTCTTTAGTGTAGTTTTCTGTGTTTGCTTCTTTCTCCTTGATATCACAAAAATACAAGGCAAAAGCAAATTGCCTTCTTTTTTTTTATAATAGTCCAGGACTCCATTCATGGGATACTGCCTCTCTATATTTAGGATATGTCTTCACTGATCAGTTAAAATGTTTTTGAAAAACACCCATAAACATACCAAAAGGCTTACTTACATTATGATTCTAAACCCACTGAAGTTGGTAATGCAAACTGACTATCACAAATTATTTACATTTTAAACATTAAATATAGGTCATAGGTTGTCTCTTAACTCTAGCAACTATTAACATTGCTGTGTGTAAGCTTTATAATGCCATTGATCAATTTTTGCTTTTATTTTTAAGTTTTGAAATCTATGTCCAAAAAGTCAGTCATTGCCTGTACCAATATATTGAAGTTCTTCTCGAGTAGCTTCCTACAATAGTTGCATAGATTTGGGTATAATGTAGTCTTTCATCCATTGGAGTTTAGTTTTATACAAAGTAAGAGAAAATGTCACTTCCATCTTTAGTATGCCTATACATGTTCCTCCTTGCATCATTTGTGAAATATTTTTCTTTCTCCTATGTATATTAGACATACCATTGAATATCAGCTAACTGCAAATATGTAAGCTTACTTATGAGTTTTCTACTCTAGTTTATTGGCATAGATCTATTTTTTTCTTTTTCTTTTCTTTTTTTTAATTTAAGAGTAAGAACTAACCACACATATTTTTTGAATATCTGATTTTCAGTGACTTTGTTTATGATGGCGTTTGTTTTCTTTTTTTTCTTTTAAGACAGGCTCTCATTATGTAAACCATCTGACGGCCTCAAATACATAATCCCTCTGTCTCAGCCACCCAAGTACTCAGATGGTGTGTGTGTACCACTGCACAGTCACTCCCAGTGACTGTGTCTTCCTTTCTTTTTTTTTTTTTTAAAGATTTATTTTATTTATTTTATGTGTATGAGTACACTGTAGCTATACAAATGGCCGTGAGCCATCATGTGTGTGGCTGCTGGGAACTGAACTCAGGACCTCTGCTGTCTCCCTCCAGCCTAATACACCGTAGCTGTCTTCAGACGCACCAGAATAGGGTGTCAGATCTCATCACGGATGGTTGTGAGCCACCATGTGGTTGCTGGGATCTGAACTCAGGACCTTCGGAAGAGCAGTCAGTGCTCCTAACCGCTGAGCCATCTCGCCAGCCCCTATTTTTCTTAATGTAGAATGCCTCAGCATATATTTATACTAAAGCACTGTTGGCTGCAGATAGATAACAACATAAGAGAAAAGTAATACTTCTATCTCTGGGAGGCAACTAACTTAAAAATTAATATCCTAATATATTTTGGAAGTCTCTTGGACTCCCGTGTTCAATAATTTGAAAGGGATATTCTCGCTTATCTCCCCACAATGTTTTTTTTTCCCCAATCTTCAGCTTAAAGTCACTTGTAACCTATTCCTCTACCTAGCCTCCACCATGACAGGACCATTTTAATTTACTGTTTTCTGTTGTTAGTACTGGATACATACTTATATTGAAAGATTTGGAATTAGATGACAGAGAAATGCAACATCTGTCTTTATCTTGGTTACCTCATATTTTTTCTGTTGTTTCCTAGTTCCACCCATTTTTCTGTAATTTAACTGATTTTATTATTTCAATTTTTATATAGCAAAAAATATTCCATCATATATATGCACCAAATTTTCGTATCCATTCATCAGTTGAACTACATTAAGTTGTTGTCATTTCTTTTTAGATGTTGGAAACAGAGTAGTAAAGTACTTGTAGTAATACTGAGGGATATTATAGCTAGGTCAAATGGCAGATATACTTTTAGCTTTTTGAGAAGTATACAGACTGATTTCTAGGGGAGTAGATGTAATAGTTTGCAACCTACCAGGAGTGAATAGGGAGTCCATTTTCACAAAACAGTTAGCAGAATTTATTGTTATTTGCTTTCTTGATTTTTGCAATTCTGACTAGGTAAGTTGAAACCTCAAATTTGTATTGATTTGCATTTCCTTAATTGTTAGGGATGATGAAAATATTTTGAGATACTTCTTAAATACTTTCATTTAGATTTTTGAGAATCCTCTGTTCAATATCCATAATCCATTACTTAATTCAATAATTTGGTTTCTTCACTGCTTGTTTTCAGAGTTCTTCGTGTATTCTGGATATTCATCTTTGTCAGATTATAGCTTGAAAAGACGTTTTCAAGAGTGCTGATCTTTCACTCTTTTTTTTCTATCATTGCAAAAACCTTTTTAGTTTTCTGGGGTCCTATTTGTCCACAGAGAGACTTTGTTTATGCGCCAGTGGTATTTTATTCAGAATGGAATCTATTAGGCAGTATCCCTTCATACACTTTAGAGTGTACATCCTATGTTTGCTTCTGTCACTTTAAATGATCCAGGTTTCACTTTTGTCCCTTCATACATAGACAGTTGCATTTTGTGTCAGGCTCAGAGCTCACTTCATTCTCCTGTATCTGGACATCCAGTTTTCCTGCACGAGTTGGTGAAGATGGTTCTTATTACAGTGTATGGTTTTGTTACCATTATTAAATATTAAACTGAAATAGTTGTATGCAGTCATCCTCGAATCTCCTGTTTTGCCCATGGGTCTATATGTCTGTTTTTCCTACTACAGCGTCATAATGTATCTTTATATCTGGGAGAGAAATCACTCAAGAATGGAACTTTCTTGCTCAGAATCCAGGGTATTTTGGGTATTTTGTGGAGAGTTTGTGAATTTTACCATAGGTTTTTCTTTCTATCTCTTTGAAATGTTAGATGTGAGTTTTGAGTATGGTTTGTTTTTTGTTTTCTAATATTTTAGTTGCATTACTGAGTCATTGATTTGTGTTCTTTCCATTTTTTTAATTTTTTTTTAAGTTTTATTGCAATATGATAAGAAAAGTTACATGATTTCAATTTATCTGAATTTGTTAATATTTAAAAACATTTTAACTAAATAGAATTAAATCACATTCTTGTTTTCCTTTTGTACCCCAGCTCCTCCCAGAGACCCTCCCCTTCAATACCTACAATATCTTATTTTGTCATATTTTTTAAAATTTATAAAATATTATAACAATAAAAATGAGTATTATAAAAGTTGTTTGATATAAAACAATAATCAATTTAACAGTCTTATATAGATGCTTGTCTATGGCAATACTGAAAATACAAATTTTTTCTCAATATAAACTTTAAACTCCAAACGTACTAACTGTATATTTCAAAGTAATACATCACTACTAATATTTTCTTAAATGAACATAAATGTATGAAGTGTTTTTGTTTGTTTGTTTGTTTTGTATTTAATAGAGCTTAAAATCTTGGCTTTTACTGTGGTAACTTGATACAAGGGTTACAAACATCAAGCAAAGCATTCAGTCTCACTGTTGTTCTCTTACAAGCTCCCTCCCAATTTAATTGTCTACATTACTTTTGGGTATATAAATACTTTTAAAATATGTAAGCTGTTATGAAAATCATTGTATAGTGTAAAAACATGAAATAAACAATACTACTAATAGAAATACTGAATAGGAGAAGCAAGACCTCAAGACCATTATGTTGTACACAGTAAGACACTGTCATGAACAAACAAGACGAAAGTGTATATGGTTGTACAATATTGGACCTATTTCTCCAATTACCAAATTAGAGAGACCATTGGATGACAATCAATAAATTTCTAATTCTTCATGTTTTTGGATTCTAATCAATTGGGACATGTTGGTAATATTAAGTTTCATATTAAGATATTAAGGAAAAGTAATTGTTACTTCCTGCTGTTTTTGTTGTAAGAGGTGGAATTAGGTTTATGTGGATTTGTTGAAAGATTAGGTTCTTGCTTCTTCTAGGGTGTAGTTTTGCTCCTTATGTTGATGTTTTCCACCTATTATCTTTCGTAGGGCTGGATTTGTGGAAAGATATTGTGTAAATTTGGTTTTATTATGGAATATCTTGTTTTCTCCATCTATGGAAATTGAGAGTTTTGCTAGGTATAGTAGCCTGGGCCGGTATTTATGTTCTTGCAGGGTCTTTATGACATCTGCCCAGGATTTTCTAGCTTTCATAGTCTCTGATGAGAAATCTGCTGTAATTCTGATAGACCTGCCTTTATATGTTACTTGACCTTTTTCCCTTACTGCTTTTCAAATTCTTTCTCTGTTTAGTTCATTTGGTGTTTTGATTATTATGTGATGGGAGGAATTTCTTTTCTGGTCCAGTCTATTTGGAGTTATGTAGGCTTCTTGTATGTTCATGGGCATCTCTTTCTTTTGTTAGGGAAGTTTTCTTCTATAATTTTGTTGAAGATATTTACTGGCCCATTACCTTGGGAGTCTTCACTCTCTTCTATACCTATTATCCTTAGGTTTGGACTTCTTATTGCATCCTGGATTTCCTGTATGTTTTTGGGTTAGGAACTTTTTGCTTTTTGCATTTTCTTTGACTGTTGTGTCAATGTTTTCTATGGTGTCTTCTGCCCCTGAGATTCTCTCTTCTATCTCTTGTATTCTGTTGATGATGCTTGCATCTATGACTCCTGATTTCTTTTCTAGGATTTGTATCTCCAGGGTTGTCTCTCTTTCTGATTTCTTTATTGTTTCTATTTCCATTTTTAGATTCTGGATGGTTTTGCTCATTTCCTTCACCTGATTGATTGTGTTTTCCTGTAGTCCTTTAAGGGATTTTTGTTTCCTCTTTAAGAGCTTCTAGCTCTTTACCTGTGTTCTCCTGTATTTCTTTGAGGTGCTATTTACGTCTTTCTTAAGGCCCTGTATCATCATCATGAGAAGTGATTTTGTATCTAAATCTTGCGTTTCTGGTGTGATGGTGTGTCCAGGACTTGCTATAGTGGGAGAATTGGGTTCTGATGATGGCAAGTGACCTTGGTTTGTGTTGTTTATTTTCTTATGCTTGCCCCCTGACACCTGGTTAACTCTAGTGCTACCTGCCCTTGCTAAATCTGACTGGAGCCTGTCCTTCCTGTGATCCTGGTTGTGTCAGAACTCCTCAGAGTCAAGCTGTCTCTGTGATCCTGTGATTCTGGGATCCTGTGACCCTGGCCTTGTTAGAGCACCTAGGAGTAGAGCTTCCTGGGTGTTGTAGGACTGGCTGCAGAGTTTGCACCCAAGATCTGCTCAGGGCACCACCCGGCCCAGACAAACTGGCAGCAACCTGAGCCACTGGGCTGGCAGAGTTCCTGTGTGCTGGTCCTGCTGGTCCCAGTTACTCCCGGTGTTGGAACAGATGTTGTGTCCTCATCTCATATCCTGGGTGTGTTAAAGTACCTGGAGTGGAGCTTCCTCTGGGTGTTGTGGGACTGGCTGTAGAGCTTGAGCCCAAGGTTTGCTCAGGGCACCTGCCCAGAGAGACTGGAAGAAACCTGTGCCACTGTGCTGGCAGCGTTCCTGTGTGCCTAGTCCCGATGGTCTCAGTAATTCCCGGTGTTTAGACAGATGTTGTATCCTCTTCACCTCTAATCCTGGGCATGTTAGAGCACCTGGGAGTGCACCTTCTTATGGGTGTTGTGGGATCAGAAGGAACCTGAGCCACTGGGCTGGCGGAGTTCCTGTGTGCCTAGTCCCACTGGTCCCAGTTACTTCCGGTTTTGGGACAGATGTTGTGTTCCCATTTTTTTTTTTTATTTATCTTTAAAAATTTCCCTCTGAAGAAAGAATTTAATGCATTCTAGAAGCTTTCTTGTATTGTGTTTTCATTCTGTTGTTTAAACTTATACCTTTCTTGATTTTTTTGACCTATCTATTATCAAGTAATGCATCGCATAATCTCCATGAGTTTGTGTACTCACTAGGGATTTCTTTGTATTTGTTGTTAAATTTTATATCATTGTACTCAGATAGCTTACAACATGGAGTTATTTCAATTTTTTAAGATTTTCTAGGATTTTTTTTATGTCCTGATATCTGGTCTATTATAGAGATGCTTCTGTGTGCTGCTGAGTAGAATTTATATTCTTTGGAGTTTGGTATAATAGCCTAAATCTAACCATTAGATCCATTTGATATCATTGAATTCTTTCTTTCTATTTTTTCCAGATATTTGATATGTTGGATAAAGTAGAACATTGAAATCATCTGTTATTAGCAAATCCCCCAACACATAGAAAAACAATTATTTCAGTTCTTAAGTGATATAGTAGAATACAGGAAAATTAGTATATTTAGTGGTAATCATGCTTATAAAACAACAAACCTTTTGTATTTGAATATGAAACAGTATGTGCATGTGTGTACATGTGCATGTGTGAATGTCAAATTATAGGGATGATTTGTCACCCAGAAACAAATTATTGAAAATGGTGTTGAAGTGTTAATGATCTGTAATATTAGAACATAAAAGATATAAATCATGTATTTTGCAACACCTTGAATTTACATATATTGGAAATACATAACAATTAAAAAATGAAGGACAATTTAGAAATTCACTGACATCAGCACAAAAGAGCATTGTTTCTGCAGAGATCATTTTACACCTATCTGCTCATAAGTATATTATACCCACTAACACTTGTGAAAGAGGTGGCTATCAGGAACAACTGCTATTTTCTGGTCTCAATAATTTCACTTATATATGACAATGTTAGAATGTTGTCAATCTGATAATTGCCTTACAAAACTATTCCTTTTGCTTCAGGTACAAAATTATTGGGGAAAACATCCCCGGAATATATATCCTCTTAAATAATGAAACAGAAAGGCAACACAAGTATTTATATTATTTCTAAGATACAATTCTTCCTTGGATAAGCCTTGGGTGATATTTTACTGTGTATTTAATTCCTTTTGTGTATATATAATATAGATAGATGAAATTGAAACCAATGATATATAGATAAATAGATGATAGACAGACAGATAGATATTGCCTATTTTTCTTGGATGATCTCTAGGAATTTGAAACAATTAAGTAATTTATACACTGCACAAAGCTGGCACATCACATAAAGGTATTGATAATGTGTACTTACCACAGTATTAATTGCTACAAAATTTGTACCAATATTTCTTCTGCTGTTTCTGACACTGTTTTGCCTTTTATCTTCAGTCCCATTTCTTTTTTCTTTAACAAATTATGTTTTTTTATTTATTGCAGTTCTTCTTTTTTTTTTTTTTATTTCCTACATTGAAAACTCACACCACTGATATAACATATTCCTGGCTCTCTGGTATAGACTATTAAATACATAAACCCTGGAAGTTGACCATGCTCCAGTGGAAGACACACACACACATCCAAGAATATTCTAGCAGAACAAATTATTAGCATTTATGGATTAAAATAAATGCAAAGTTTGAAAAGGGGAGTGCATCTGGGAAGTGTTAGTTAAGAAAGAGGGGTAAATATAAGAAAGGTGCTTTGTACAAAACTGTGAAAGGAACTAATTTACACCACACACACACACACACACACACACACACACACACACACTATAGAATGCTTTGGCATATCGCTCACATTTTAGCAGATAGTATTTCTATTTTGTTCAAAAATTTCTCTTGAGTTTTTATTACTTATAAGCATTTACAATATGTTATTTGGTACAACAATATTCAAAGAATTAGCAAATTTATGTTTACATGTGTATGTGTGTGTGTGTGTGTGTGTGTCTGTGAGAGAGAGAGAGAGAGAGAGAGAGAGAGAGAGAGAGAGAGAGAGAAGCATGCACACATTGTAGTGCTGTCACAGTGTGCATCTGGAGGCCAGAGGACAGTATTATGCAATCACTTCTCTAAATTCACCTCATATGAAGTTGAAATCAGCCTACCAGGCTGGTATGGCCACCACTTTTATGCACTGAACCAACTATCCAGCCTCAGGTTTTTGGAGTTTTCTTTTTAAGACACTCCTACATTGCTCCAGCTGGCCGTTAAGGTGTTCTCCCTACTGCAATCTCTTGGTTCCTGGGCTTATATGTGGGAACCACCACAAGCATTTTTTATTTTATTTTTTTTAATTGTCCACTGTAATAAGTTATCATTAGAAATTCTGAAATTAGAGACAGCTTAAAAAATATAGGTCTTTTCGATTGTGGGTAAATATACAATTTGGATTCTATAAATTTTTATCTGATATAAGATATATAAGATGCATATGTAAATGTATCTTATAAGTTTATATTGAGACATTCATAGGTATTAAATTTAAAAAAAATCATTTAACCTGGCTCCTAAAATATTGTATAACCTCAATATACATTTTATTAAGTAAACTTTTTCTTACTGTGAGATGAGAAATTGCAAGATAGATGACATCATAGTCATAAGGGGAAGCTAAATATTAAAGGTTAAAATACATAATATTTCTAATATTTTGAGTTAAAGACAAGACTTTTATTACAATAGGCCATGGCTGACCATGATAAATGAGGGGTGGAGTATGTGAATGAGTTCACACAGCATTCCTAATGGTTCTTTGGAAATAATAACTGAGGTTGAAAGGAAACTCAATAATTTATCTCTAGAAGTACAAAACTAATTAGCATTTCATGCATAATCAGTGATTTCATTCTCATGTTATAAGTAATGTTTTCACATTCTAACTTTTAATCAAATGAAATGGTTAAATAATTAAGCTATCCATATAAATATTAAATTATTGTAAAAATGGGTTGTGTGTTTGCATATATACATGATATATGTGCATGAGTGTGCACATTGCAGTACATATGTGAAAATCAGAGATCTATTTTGCAGTATTACTTCTCTCATATCACTTTTAGATAGATTTAAATATTAAACAGGCTTGAGTATTCTGTACATTTATCTATTGATGTAGGAGGGATGAGTTAGCATATCCTGAATGGCAGCCCATAATGGCCCACAAATGTACAACAGGTGCATCTTTATTTTACAACCTTAAGATCTGTCTGGCACATGGAGATAAATGGCAACAGAGCATATGACCTGGTCAGAAAATCAGATGGTGCCAGCAACAAGAGGTGAGATGTCTTAGACAAGGTGTATGGGTGAAGGGTATAAAGTCACTCCCCAATTCTGCAATAAATTAATCTGCTTCTGCTTCTCACCTGACTCACAGAATTTACTTCGTTGATTCTATGCCTTCTTAACACCTACCCCTAAAGACCATCCCACAGGGCTGAGGGGTATGGCAACACACTAAGTCATTTCACTGTTTCTAAGTTATTTCTCAAAAAGACTCAACTCATAGTGATTGACAAGAGAAATGAGACATCTCCTCAAGGAATTTTTAGCAACAAGCATTTTTTGAGGCTCACTGAATCATTTCAACAAGATGTTATTATAGTTTATACCTCACATGTTTTTAATGATGCATACTAATTTCTTCTGTTTGAATAGAAGAATCATTTCTCTTCATAGATATATTATTTCACACGCATTGATATACTTGATTCAGTCAACATATTTTAAATACACATCCTTAGCTAAAGATTATGTTTCCTCTGAGATAAAGGAATCTGAGATAATGTACTTTATCTTATAAACCAATACTTGTGTAGCTTGTAGCCTACATATTACACATTTAACATATTCTAATGAATTTACAGAAAAAATTGTTAATCAATTGTATGTAAAAGATCTTGATTCATAATTTTATCTTTACATACACTTAGCATTTAGAAAGTACTAATATTTGTTATCATATTTTAGTCAATGTTTGTGTGTATGTATAAGCACTCATATTTAAATTAAAGCAAAGAAGGTGAAATTTTATTTATTTATTTGTTTATTTATTTATTTATTTTGTTACTGTGTTAGTTATCAAATCCCAAGACCTCGGGCATAATAGATAAATGCTCCATTTCTAAGATACATTTCCGAACAAATACCAAAGACTTCTGATACCGTGTGTCTCTCAAAGTGAAGATAATACTGTGGAGGCAACTTCCAGACTAACAACATTTCATTCTTGAACAATTGACAGTAAAGAGATTCAACAGATATCTGTATGTGGTGTCAAGTAAGTTCTGTTCTGTTTTGTTTTGTTTTGTTTTGTATTGTTTTGTTTTGTTTCTTATTGCTGAAATTGCAGTTACTTGATCCAGACATTTGGCATTTACTGTTTAGAGTACACAGAAATAGGGTCTTGACAGTAGCACCTGGTGGATTTTTCTGGTTAACTGAGATGAGGATCCTAGCTTGATATGGAGTTTTGAAGATGAAACATCTACGAAAACCTCAAGGATGTTCTGGCAAACATTCCTCTAGCCGATGGAGGTTACCCAAGAGAAGATGCCCAAAAGGCTAACACGCAGGAGTGAAGCAAATTGTACAAATATTGAGTATCAACGTCTGACCCAATGTTGTGATAAAGAATGATAGGAGCCAAGATTTCAGCCTTCTCAACTCCCTTGCTGAAGCAGATGACAGCTCTAAGTTAACAGAGAGCTATCATTTACAGCAGAGCAGTTTGCCCAGAGCAGAGAAGGCAGAGATGATCCATGGTCATCAAGGTCATCTAGCACAATTTGGCATGTGGACCCCAGAATAGGCCTAGATAGTCAAGAATTAAGTGATGTTACTAGAAAAGAAGACAGTCTGGATAATTTTGAGAGTATATTTATAAAGTTAAAATAAATGGAAAAGAAGGCTGTGCCTCTTCATGTGTAAAGAAAAATGAATGCAGAAAGAAGAGCTGAAACTTTCTGGGATGGAAATGGGGAGACACAGAAACTGAAAGACTTCATTCAGATGGTGAACACTAAATGATTCCAGTGGGGCCTGATTAATAGTGCCAGTGCTGGGATTCTCCCCTTCCCAACCCACTTCTGCTTCACTAAGATTCCCATTACGATGGCAGTCACTTGACTTGTTTCTAGGCTTTCATTAATATTAGCTCTTAGAAAGCAGTGGCATGAAAACCTTTCCTTATAGCATAAATAAATAAGGAGCACAAAGATGGTAGGGAGGGAAAATTCTTCAAATATATTTGTTTTCTTTTGTTTTCTCCCTTTAATTGAAAATAGATTTATTTTCTCACATAATATATACTGACTATGGTCTTCCTTCACTCTCCTCCAAATTCCTCTCCCCACCTCTCCTCCCATCTGGATCCACACCTTTTATGTCTCTCATTAGAAAATAAACAGGCTTCTACAGATAATAATAAAATAAACAAGCAAAAAATAACACAGCGTCACAGCGTGATTGAACAACAAACAAACAAACAACAACCAAAAAAAAAAAAAAAAAAAAAAAAAAAACAATAACAGCCAGAGGAAAAGATCTCAAGAGGAGGGAAGAAGGCACAAGAAACAAACATACATACAGAGACCCACTTGGTCTCCTCATAAAATGCTAAACTATATATATATGCGAAGGACCTGGGTAAAAGGAAAGAAAAAAATGAGCAAATAAATAAAAATGAAATATACATATACATATGTATATATTATTATACAATATATTAAATTATATTGCACACATATATATGTGTATATGTATGTATGTATGTATGTATGTATATATATATATATATTATATATTACATATATTAAAGAGAAAACCCTAGCATAACATTATGAGCCTCCATAACATTGATGCCATTGACTTTGTCTCCTGTCGGCCATCTGCTGCTGGGCATGCTTCCTACCCTTAAGAGTAGTTTGCTTCCCCAGTGAGACTCCCTTGGAGAAAACTAAATTGATTAGCAAATGATAATCAACTGTACTTTGTTTCTGGCTTAGGAATGGGGCATGTGCTCATTTTTCCATTGAGTTTAGAACCCCAGTTTTCTGCATGCCCAGAGCATGCTGCACCAGCCTCTGTGTGTTCATATACGCATTGATACTGCTGATTTAGAGAGCCTTGCTTTCTTGGTGTGCAATGGATGAGTGTTCCCATTACTCCACATCCTGGCCAGCATGATCCATCATGTATTTCATTGATCTTCTTTATTCTGATAGGTGTCATGCATTACACAATGAAACCAAGGCAGTTTCCCCTTTGTTCTGTCGAGAAGTCAGAGATGATGATCAACGCAACAACATGGAGTGGTGGATGAGAGTTGAACTGTTAGGCACAAAAATTATGAACCTCCAAATTTGAGTCCCAGGAGTGTTGGTAACTATAGCCCTGTACAGTCTCAGCACTGTAGGAACTCCCTTTGTCCTTTGTGCTGTGCCATATAAGAGTGGGTCAGTCCCAGAGGAACTCATCAACTAAAGGAAAGTTTTAATGGAAGACATGAAAATATAATAAATAAAACCCCTTATGTTAAGACTCAATGAGAAAGTACATGGAATAAAGAGAACAGACCCTTACCATAAACAACACAACCGTAGCAAAAATATATGAAACAATTATTTTTTAGATATTGGGCAACAGAAAACACAGGAGTCAGACACTGACAGGTGGAAATAGATAACACTAACATAATTATCCTATTCAATTCCTAGAGGCAAATTTACAGCAACAGTTTAGAAAAGCAATGGGAATACAAGGCAGCTCTGAATGAGAAAGAAGAGAGAAGTGAGCTGAGAGCAAGAGCTACGGATCAGTTCCAGAAGATAATTAGACAAAAACGTCACCAAAGAGTCTTCCACTAAGAACTGCTCTGAGCACACAATAAAGACAAGGTTTTAAAGGATCAAACCAGTTTTAAATAGGTAAACTGAACTATGTTCTTCGAAAGGACACAACAAAATCCCACACGTAGTAATATGAAATCAAATGTTTTTATATAAAAAGAATGAGGACTCATAGCTCAACCAGATGACCAAACAGCAAAATCACTGTCAATAGCCTAACATTTCCACCAGACAAAATAATAAAACTCAAAGGAAGAAGTTATTATTTCAGAAATGGTACCTTAGCCATCATTGTAAGAAGAAAGAGAGAGGCGGAGGGACCTATAGTATGAAGCAACTGAGTGAAAACAGGAAAAAAACCACTAACTATATCATCATGAACTACTCCATGTTACTGAGCTAACCTCACCCAGGCAATATGGATAACAAAACTATGCCAACATCTAGGATTGCAGGGATGGTCTCTTTATCTCCGTTGATTAGGAATTAGAAGGTAGGAAAGGTATATTAGCAGAAATCTGAGGGGGTTCCCAGCTCAGCCATCATAGGATACTGAGAAAATTAGGACACATTTTGGTGTTTTAAGTCTCATCAATAAAATAATTTATGAGGAGATACAAACAGAATTGAAGACAAAGAATAGACTCCAACTTCTGTCTGAAGCTTCCTGATAATTTACTAGAGTTTAAAAAGAAAATCAGAGAGCAGGCAAGCTGTAAGTGTCGCAACAGCCTGGAGGAGAATGGCAAAGATAAGCTAGCAAGGTCAGCCACAGGGTGTCAGGGAGCTGCACAGCAGAGAGGAGGGGTTAGCAATAGAACAAGAAAGCCCAAAGCATTAATTAGAAAGTTTAAAATTATATGCAGGCTCTGACCAAAATCTGAAAAACAAAGCAAGAAAGAGCAAAAGGAACAACTATGACCTTCGGAGTCAGGTCTCAGAAAGGCAGGCAGACCCTGCAGAACCTCCTGGTAGCTCAGCTTGTAGAAATTACAGTAGGGCACAGGGATTCTGGGAGGGAAAAAGCATATTAGCATAAGGCTAGGATGATGTCCTAGATAGGACCCTAACCTGCACTATTGGATTGATCCTTTAGCGAGGAGACAAGGGCTTGTCTCCACCTAGAGGTAGATTCCATCCTTTACAACAACTAAAAAATGCAGACCATTAATTTCCTACACTTCTAAATGTCTGTCTAATCAAAGTCAGTACCACGCGGGACCATTGTCCCTCTGCTCCTCAGGGACCATGGGATACTTCAAGAGAGGTGGCATAAGGATTGTGAGAACCAGAGGTTGGTGATGACTGCTGTGTAGTATCTTATACATATAATAGGATCACTGTACTCACAGTGGCTATGGCTGTCTGCCTAAGACCAGTGCAAGATAAAGCCAGGATTCTATTAGACATGGTGGGGGGAGTGTCTCACATGGCCCTGCCTCTAGAGGAAAGTCATTTGAAGCTGTTGGCTGCTGTGGGAAGGTCATTTTTTCCTATCACTGTGGTTTATTATAGGTAGGCTATGCTCCAATGGATAGCCCTACATATGCACAGGCAGACAACTTTAATAATTATTTTATAAAGAACAGGATAGGAAATTGAGAGAAGTGTGGGGGTTCTGTAAGAAGATGGAGGACAGTGAGTATGATTAGAGTACACTGTACATGTGTATTAAAGTCTCAAAAAAATAAAAATGCACACCAGGACAGGAAATGAAACCTCTAGACAGAAGGGTGCAAGGGACTTGTAAGAAACTAAGCAAGGACTCATCATGTGCTCTGTGAGATACATCCCAACTCCACAAGGTTGGAAGTTCCTGCACTGAGGACTATTTCAGAACTTTCCCTATACATCCCTTGATCTGTAGTTCCCAGTTTATAAAAATAAACAAAAATATTATAAAAATAAAGAACTATCATTACATCAGTCTAAAATGCATTTTCTTAGAGTAATAAGTACAAAGATGGATGATAAAACATGCATTATCTCAAGCATAATTGTTCTTTGGATACCAAAACAACAAAAAAATTGGATTGTCAACTTTGTTTCCATAGTATCAAAACATTACACTTCAATTTAATCTTTTGGAAAACTGCATACGAATTTTGGACTTCTTAAACTAAAATACTTAGCTATTATCCATCAGTAAATTATAGTATTGGCAATCTTTGGAATCGACAAATTTAAATATGTCACATGAATATTCAAAACAATGATGGTAATTTTATGTGGCAATTTGCTCCCTTTTGTGAAACTATCAGAAAAGTAATCCATTAATACACATGCCAGAAGTGCCATCTATTACCACAACACATAAATGTTGCTAATTCACACAGTCATTCAATCTGTGGTCCAACCCAAGCTTTCACATGCACGCTTTAAACTGAACCCAGGTCTTATACAAGTAAGCACTTTTTCTTAACTGCATACAGTCTCTCTAGCCTTTATTTTTCTTTCTTTCTTTCTTTCTTTCTTTCTTTTTTTTTTTGTTTGGTTTTCAGAGACAGGGTTTGTCTGTGTAGTACTGGCTGTCCTGGTCCTGGAACAGACCCGGCTGGCCTTGAACTCAGAAATCTGCCTGCCTCTGCCTCCCAAGTACTGGGATCAAAGGTGTGCGCCACCACCACCTGGCCCCTCTATTTTTTAAAAAGTTGTATTCTGTGTCAGTACAGAAGAATATCTTAATAACTGAAAAGTATATTCTTCCAAACAAATTGTGATAAATATTTCTTATCACAATTAAAAATAAATAGAAGAGTCCTTTTCTAAGAAAATGTATATTTGAAGTCGCTTTTCTACAATTACTTTTTTATCTAACTTAGTACATAGAAATCCATGACTCATGTAAAATTTTACTATGTAATTTTGTATATTTTTCTCATGAGTAGACTCTAGTTTACAAAAGGTTGGAGTCTTATTAAAATGCAAATGATAAACCACCCAATTAACAATAGCTAGATTTTTTTCCACCTTGTGGGAAGACTCACAAATGAACATAAGCATGAGCTCCTCACGGAGTCCACAGAGGCTAGTACTAGGAAGGCATGCCTTTTGTAGACTTTATTTTATGCCTGTGAAGATGTGACTTGTTTAGGTTGGTGAAATGTATTGAAATTTCTCTCCTGTATGTATTCTTGACTGCAGATGAATACTTATACTGTAGATGAAGCCATGCCAGTGTATGTTAGGTTGCTGGATTTCTTTACTTTGTAGCTATTTTCACAGTGACAAGATTGAAAATTTGAGACAAACATTATTACACAGAGGAGACTTTGGAGAATTCCTTTCCTCCGTTTTTGTTTGCTTGCTTTTGTTTTGATATTTTTATAAATGATAAACTGCTGCTTTCATTAAGCACATTCCCAGGCTATGTAGTCAGAGATTTACTATTCCAGGGTCAGAGTTGGCTACAGCAAGTGAAAGACCAGAATGTAGCAGGTCATGTGGATAGATAAAGGAGACTTCTTCTGGACTTTTTCATCTATTTCCCTTTTTATTGTTCACTTGAAACTATTCTTTGTTCTTTGAGTCCTCTGCTGTTAGGCTCACAAATTTAAAATTGAATTTGCTTCTAAAGTATATCTAATTAATTCTCTGAATCTTGTGACTCAAGAATCTATAAGGATGCCCTTGCATGGAATTTTCATGATCTATCCTTTGTTCTTTCTTTCTTTTTTAGAATAACTTTGTATTATTCTTTCAGAAATCTCTGCTTTCATTCTAGAATCTTAAATAATCTCCTTGATGAGTTGCTATGAGTGGGAAAACTCTGCTCAATAAGGTTGAAGTCTACCATTGACCTGATAGCCTTCTGGGGATCAGTGAATTATGCAGGACTCCTTTGTTAGCAGAGTTTCTTCTTCTCTGACTATGTCTGAGATATTCTAAGCCCCCATCCTCACCTCTACCTGAGGAGTGTCACGTAGTTTCAATAAGTTTACAGGATCAATTTCCTTTCTCCTGAGAAAACCTGCTCAGTCATCACAAGAGATTACCGAAATGCTTCCCCGTGCTAATGAGGCATTCCAGGTACCCCAGTGCCTCAGCCAAAGATCTTTGCCCATCCTGGATGTCCCTACCCTTGGTTCTCCAAAATATTATATGGCCTTCAGTCATCTTAAGTTGATCTGCCTATTGATTGCTGATCCGGGTGTGGTTCATTCACCATATATACTTGCAGGGTTTCTGAAATCCCTGTTTAACATCTCTGCTCCCATTTGCCCTTGTAGACCGAATTAGCCAATGATCCATGAGATCTGGGAGACCACAGCTATAGCTATATGCTGATTTTTTCATGTGTATAACCCACTTTTATGAAGTTTCTAAGACAGATGATCATTTATTTTCCATATATAATGGTACTTTGATGCAACTGAAATGTACCATATCTTAGGCAACATCTTTAGGTAATAGAGGTTTTTCCAGATATTATTAGCATGAACATTACCTGAATATGTTCAGGTGAAAGCAGCAGCAACAGCAGCAGCAGCAGCAGCAGCAGCAGAAGAAGAAGAAGAAGAAGAAGAAGAAGAAGAAGAAGAAGAAGAGGAAGAGGAAGAGGAAGAGGAAGAGGAAGAGGAAGAGGAAGAAGAAGAGGAAGAAGAAGAGGAAGAAGAAGAGGAAGAAGAAGGGGAAGAAGTGTTTCCATTTATGTTGGAATACAATTGTCTCTGTCTCCTCAGGTGTAAACCATTATAATTTTATAACTGATAACACTGAGATAAATTGGTACCTTTGGTGTTTCAATAGATTATTTCCAGTCCATTAAAAAGTGTTAATGCTGGAGTAATGTATAGCATTGCTACAAACATACAGTTACAGTCAATGGCTCAACTTTAACCAGACTCCATGAATAAAAACTGTTGTAGTTCTGAGTGGCTATAGAGTATGCTATGACTGCAGAATTATCAAAGGCTCCTCAAATTGGGTGGGGAGGGAGGAACTGTTGGACAAAATACCTGTTCTGCATAAGAAGAATAGTCAAAAATAAGTAGAACTTTTAAATCTCTAACACAGAAATTTTGAAGGTAACATGCAGCTTCCTGAGAGAACGTATACTTCATTTTGGCTGTTTATGAAAAGTTGTAAGTGCTGAGAAGAAGGCCTATAATTCCCAGTGTTTGACAAGAGGGAAGTCACTGAGTTGCTTTTCAGGGCACTCTCAACAGTGTCTCTTACTCCCCTACATGATACCAGTATCAAGCACAGTGAATGAGGAAGAAATGAGAATTTTTAAAATAGTGTCTGTCATTTTTCTCAAGGATGTTGAGCCTTATCCAGCTGGATAGTTATTGGTCTTATATAATATGAACTATTTTGACAGAAATAGAAAAGAAAACAGAATTGTCCCTCAGATGTCCATGTTGAGAGGTAAAGAACTTTACTCACATCTTTTAGTATTTCCTAGCAATAAAAAAGAAAAGAAATATTTAGGTCATCTTTACATACTGACACAAAATATTCCTACAGTCAGGCATATGACTCAGCCCTGAAACCTTGAATCACCATGAACAATCCACAGAACACTGACAAAAATTATTTCACGTGTAATAGCTCTGAGGGTTGGAGAGAGCTTCATGCCATAGAGCTCTTTGGTCTCTGTGAGAGATGCTGGGGCCTATGAGCAAATCAAAAAGTCAGACATATTGGCTGATATAGCTATGATAATATTGCCAGTCATGTAAGTTGCCATGCCTCACCCTACACTATTGGACCATTGGCAAAGACAAACTGAATCAGAAATGCCAGTCTTCATTGGAAAACTGATTTCAAGAATTCTATCAAGTAATTCTGACTTAAAACAAGAATGTGAAAACCACCCATCCTTGATTTCTGCCTTCACTATGTGGAGTAGGAAATCAACAATTTCCTTCTAGCAAAGCTAAAGTTCCTGAGATGCAGACTTAGCCTAACCTCTAAATAATCAGCTCTGCTCAGGAGCTGGAGTCATGTAAAAATGACTCAGTAATAACTCACCCTTGGTTCTAATGTCAAGTTTGACTTGGAAAAACTGACATTGGCCGTTCTTCCCTTGAGAAGCATGGGGTTTGCAAAGAAAAGAAAGGGCTAACCTAGCTCTCGAGCAGGCTGTGGACTCAATGTAAAACAAAGACAAGAACGTTAGAGGGTAGTTATTAACACTGGTTTTAATTCCGTGAGTCACTAAAATGATGGGTTCTCGGCCCCCTTCCTATTCATTCTTTTATCCCAGGAAACCAGATATCTTTTAGGCGTTAACACTTTTTAATGGACTGAAGATAATCCATTGAAACACCAAAGGTATCAATTTATCTCAGTGCTATCAGTTATAAAGAACATATCCTGCCTTCCAATCTTTCAAAATCCTCGAAGGATCTTTTGTTACAATTTCTAAGTTTATCAATTGTATTCATACTGAGCTTCTTTTAAGACAAGGACCAAGTCCTTGACTCACTCTTTGTTTTTACACTTTCTATGTATGCAGTGGTGTCACTGTTGATACAGTTCCACTATGATAATAGCATGGTAATCTAATAAGAACCTTAATACTAAAGGCCACAAGTAGGATTTTTTTCACAGCCAAGACACACAAGAAGTATTATCCTGTGTTCATTAGTGGTCATGGAAATGAAAACTGTAATAAGAAAGATGTAGCTCCAGTGACACACCAATTGATAACACTGTTAAAACCTGAAACTTCCATGTGTCAGTGACAAGGTGAAACAGGCCTTGCTGTCTCATGCTGACACTGAGAGAGACTAGGGAGACATGTGCCAATGTTGAACTCATTTCAAGCATCGTAGTCTCCTCCTGGGAACTGAAGAGAAGCAGGCTCCTGTACATCTTGACAGTGCTCCAGTGACCAAGCAGGGTTTTTTCAATGGTAAAACTGGTATTTCAGTATCCCTGTCTGACCGCGTGAAAGTATTAACTCATTGCAAACTATAAATGGAAAAGGGGAATTTGGGGCACCTTCAATAAGATAAGAGAGAAAGATTATCCCTGTGTCTCCATAATGCCCAGAAAAGCAACATCATGCTTCTTTCTCTGTTCACTCTACTTTCTCCAGATCCAGAGATCAGCGGTCACTCAAACATTTCAGATGAAGGAACTAGCTCCATGTGTCATTTATTTTCCTCAGATCAAGTCTTCAATTGTGTCTCCCTGTCTAGGAGACACAGGGAAACATCACAGTCTCCACATTTGATCCACCTCAAGCTCTACTTCCCAGACTTTGCCTGCTGATGATTTCTGCATTTACAAAGTGGCTACCTTTCTCTGTGTTTTCTTTTGTGACCCCATAGAGATAGCTATCTGGAATACACAAAGGTATTTTTATTTGGTTTACTTTTTATTTTATTTTATCTGGTTAACTATTAGAGAATCGGTTTTCATATTGGGCTTAAGGACTGCAGACATAAATGGCACAAGCAGAGTTTATGTAACACAAAATTCAATGACAACATTGATTGAATGAATGATTGTAATTGCATTGCATCATCAACAACAAAGGATATCTTTTTTACTAATAATCACCTTTCATTTGAAGGACAGAGCAAAGAAGAAGCGGTGGCCTGATAGTTTGCTTGATCCTTGCCTTGTGCAGGGGAAAAGAAGAGCAATGTTGGCAATTAGATGCATAAAAGGAGTAGAAGAAGACACAGCATTATCACTCAAAAAGCACATCTTATTTCTAAAACATCCTGTGAAAGCTTCCTAAAAACTGCAGCGAACACCACATAGAGCAGAAAGCAGCACATATAGAAAAAACTTTTGTGAACTTCATGTATGAACAGGAATGTTTAGAAAACCTGCTACATGCTTTCTGCCATGACTCCTGATTTGACTATGACTATATTCAATTAATATAGGTGTACATTAATAAATTCTAATTCTACTTTCATGAAACCCACATGTATACATAACTTGAATATGTATTGAGAAAGCAGAAAGATGGGGGTTCTAATGAGCAAGGAAAAAGGTAAGTGATACAAATATTACCAAAATGCAATAATATATACATATTTGTCATATTTATGTCATAATAGAACCCATATTTTATACATTAAATTTTTAATAAAAATGTGTAATTTTTTAAAAGAAAGTTGCCTTCTCTGTTTAAAAAAATGTTATTTTTCATCTAGATTGCCATAGATACACTGACATGTGGCTAAAGAGATAGAATATGCCAGCTCCTTGCCAGTAGGTCCAGGCGAGAGAGGTCCTAGTCCCACTGGGGTCCCACCGGGGCTGAGCAAGATGACAAATGTTGACGGCACAAAAGAAACACATCGCGCTGGGAGTCTTCTCGAAGCAGGAACTCAACTTTATGGCATCAGCCTCTTGCTCATATAAGTTCAGAACATGGGGGTGGATTTTGTGGGGTAAGATGAGGTAGGAGGTAGGGAAGGGTGACAGATGGTATGGAGTGACTGACAGGGCCAATGGCAAAGCTCTACATTATCAGAGGCAGAGCAGAACACGTCTTCCTGAGTCACCCCTATATGGAAGTGACTGAGACAGGTCTCAAAACTCGAGCCAGGCTTAAGCTCTCCCACAAGGCTACAGAAACTCAAGCCAGGCCTGGGTTTGTCCTCAAAGCCCAAACCAGGGCCAAAATGGAGCCCAATAAGAATACAGGTGGGATTTCAGCTTCCCACTCTCCTCTCTGTGAAATGGTCTAAGCAAGGCATCCCTCGATGCTTCTCTGATCTTCAGAGGGAAGGACCATGTTATACATGTGAACTCCTTTGATGGCTTCTGATTGCAGAGGTTGATCACCAAACTTCAGCTCATTAAATGAAGCCCATATATATATATAGCCTAGCTTAGTCTTACTTTTGCATCCCTTGCCAGTTCCTCCAACGCTTGCGTATTCATTTCCCAGGGCTGTCCTTCTCTCTGAGAAGCACACAACCCCTTCTTAGATCCAATAACTTCAACTCAACTTTTGGGCTTTTTCTAAAGTTTCCAATCTCCAAGAAAGAATATGAACCATGTGCCCTTTACAAGATATCATGGACCCTCATTTGAAACTGTATTATAACCATTTCCCTTTAATATTAATATATTTATTTTAGGTTTTCTATAGTTTATGAAAAATCTCACAAATGTGTTACTCTCATTCCCCAGAGTTTTTACAATAGTCCTGAAGATAGCGAGGCTTGACATAATGTTTCTTACATTTCCAAAGACCTTTAATTCCAAGCCAAAGATGTTACATTACTATCTGTCTGAGAAGTCTGTAGGTCAAAGTCTTATGCCTCTTCTAGTTTGAGGTGTTTGTCAAAAATCTCCTTGCTTTGACTGCTTTACCCACGCAGCCACACTAAACTTTCCACAGGTGCTTTCATGTCATCTTCCTCTTTACCTGTCTGTTTCTGTTTTCAAATCTCTCCTTTTTAAAGGGATACAGTCAACACTGGGTAGCAGCAGCACATGCATGTGACAGAACTTTATTTCTAAGTAAAACCACGGTCTATATAATTAGGAGTCTAGCCTCCCAACCTATATTCACTTGATTTTATGTGTGATCTGCTCCCTAACACTAATCATACTTTCGTATCACTACCCTAACACAATGTCTTGGCTGGCAACCAAGTCTCAGTCTTTTATATGTCTCAACACAGTGGTTTGATGAGCTTAGCTTGTTTTGTTAGCTTTTATTTTCTGCAAAAGAACTCTCATGTTGCATTCCCTCTTAGTTCTTACAATTTTATTTTTTATGAACCAAAGGTTTTATTTTTCAAAAGATTTTAAAATAAATTGAAGCACAGATATCAGAGAGTTAGTGAGAAATATAAGAAGACATAGCTAGTGTGGGTTTCTCAGGAGAAACATATTTTATCTATAATCATAAGTTTTCTTCCCTCCCCAGCCCACACAGAGCAGCAAGGGTTACACTGTGTTGTTTTCAAGTATGCACTGAATGTTTTTCACCTTTGCTAACGCAAAACAAATAGCTAGGAGATATTTATTCAATGAATAAAACATGTTCAACTGTTTGTATTGTTATTTTTAACCTGTTAGTATTCCTTGTATATTTGCTTACTGAAGTTTATATTTTTTTTATTATGCTTGCACATTTACCTTTATGCCTTTAAGGCTCACATGCTAGTAGGATTATTTAACTATGTTTAGAAGATATTTTTAAGGATTTTGAAATCAATGTATTTCAAAGAGGTAGAAAAACAAAGCATTTACATACCTGTGTGAAAGATGTACAAGGATAACTGGTATTCTGTATAATTAATATGTACTAATAGAGAGTGATAATAAATGGTTGAAGTTGAATGAATGATTAGACTGAAGCAGGAACAAAGCTGAAAATTCTACCATATGCGATTTCTGAATGGGCTCTGATCTATGTGATAAAAATAAGAATAAACCAAGTGTTGAAGTCGTATAATTCTGAGTTAACTCCTAGTTTTGTCTTTCAAATGAGGAAAGAACAAAAGTCCAAAGTGAGAACAATCCCACCTGTAACTTCATTAGAAGATTGAGAGATTCTTACTAATGATATGGTGATGGTATGAAAGAAACAGCAGGCAGAAAAAAGCAATAATGATATATCAAATTGAGGTGGACCAACGAGTGGCACTTGGACTCAGTGCGGCTTTGGAGTGGGTGTGGCCATGTTGGAGTGGACATGGCCTTGTTGGAGTGGGTATGGCCTTGTTGGAGTGGATGTGGCCTTGTTGAAGAAAGTGTGTCACTGTGGGGGTAGGATTGGAGATCCTCCTCCTAGCCACATGGGAACCAGTCTCCTGTTTTCCTTCTAAACAAGGTATAGAACTCTCAGCTCCTCCAGTGCCATACCTACCTGGATGCTGCCATGCTTCAGGCCATGATGATAATGGACTGAACTCAGAACCAGTAAGCCAGTCTCAATTAAATGTTGACCTTTGTAGGAGTTGCTTTAGTCATGGTGTCTGTTCACAGCAATAAACCCTAACTAATAAGTTGGTACCATGGACTCGGGTATTGCTGTGATTGACCTGACCATGTTTTTGTTTGGAGGAAAGTGGATTTAGGGACTTTGGATTTGGAAAGCCATGGAGTGCTTTAAGTGGGGCTTAATGGATCATCCTAATAGGAATATGGAGGACATTGGTGCTGAGGGTGATTTGAACTATGCAGACCTGGCCCAGGATGTTTCAGTGGAGAAGGATGTTGGTATGGTGTCTACAGAAAAACTACAAAGTTTTGACAAATACAGCCAAAGGATGCAAAACCTCCCATCATGTTCATCTTGAGCATTCCTGTGATGTGCCGAGCAGTAGCCCTCAGGCCTTGAGACAGAGCTGGATGTCAAACGTGGGAGAACCAATTACAGTACAAGAGCTGCAGCTCACCCATAGAATTTATCAAGGAGAAAATACCATGAAGAGCAGAGACAAGAAAAGGGCCATGATATTTATTTTAGGAACACATTAAGTTTTAGCTGAACATGGACTCTGGTTGTGAATTGCTCATCAACAAAGTCCACTTTATGAGAATTATCCTGTCATAATTACCTCATCATCAGCAACACTCTTTCTATCTTTTTTTTTTTTTTTTGAGACAAGGTTTCTCTGTATAGCCCTGGCTGTCCTGGAACTCACTCTGTAGACGAGGTGGGCCTTGAACTCAGAAATCTGCCTGCCTCTACCTCTGAAGTGCTGGGATTAAGGGTGTGCACCACCACCGCCCGGCACTCTTTCTGTCTTAATTTTCCTTGTTTTAGAAATATGAGAACTAGTTAAAAACTTATGTGTTTTATCCCCAAAGAAAACAAAGCAGAAAATAATGGAGACTTTCAAGCCATTTAAGGTGCTGCTTGTGCATACCCACAGCACCTGACCTTCATCCAGCCCTGCTTGAGTTTGGTTGGTGTGGTTTGGTTTCTGATCTTTGATTTCAGTAGAGCCACATCATTATGCCCCACGGAAGAGGAAAATTACTTTTAAGATACCAACTCTTTGCAGAGTCACTTTCACGATTAAATTGAGCAATTCCAATACAAAGTCTAAAGAAACATGTAAAGACCATATAATGCAGAAATTATGCACAGAGAGAAAATAAAAGAACTGACTGGAAAGGCTAAAAGTTAACCAGACCTGCAGAAGTCACAGTGTGAGAACAAACTCCAGATGGCTGAGAAGTCCCCGGGATGCTGGAAGAATACTGAAAGGGCAGGTGGCACGGCATTCAACAGAATCTCATCTAAGAAAGCCTGGAGAGGGGCAGAAATGTTCTTGGAAGCTCACAACAAAAGAAAAGGGTTCTCCTGACCTCATTGTTAGGACTTGGGCCAGTGCAGAACTTTCTCACTACAGGAACCTCCTGCACTTGGGCAGAATCATTATTTCAAGATTTTTTTTCCTCTGCATTTAATGCCATTCATTTGCTTTGCACGTTCAATTTCACAAAGTTTAGAAATCAGCTCTTGTGTTTTATGAGGAATGCTGCTTACTGGCTTCTTACTCACTCACACTCAGTAACCTTTATTCAACAGCCACGGACTATCTGCCCAGAATAGTACAACTCAAATCGATCAGCAAACAAACAAATAAAAATGCCCCATAGACAAATCCAATAAAATTACTTCCTCTTAAAATAAGAAAGTATATAATTTATTTTTTAACTTACAAGAAATCAGTTAAGAAACTTTGAACTTTTAAAAAGAACTTGGACTTATAAATGTGGAAATGTTTAAACACATTAGGACTTTTAAAAATTGGACTATGTTTTGTAGTGTTGTATTTACATGAGATCTTAGGGAGAAGAAACAAAAGGATATAGATTAAAGTTTGTTTCTGTCAATGTGACAATAGGTAGAATTTCATTGTATTGTTAACTTAATATTATCATTATGATTGTCTTCTTTATTTCTATTATGATAGTTCTCTAGTTTATAGAAATACAACTGATTCTTCTTTCCTGAGTTTGTATCTTATAAACTTCCTGGGAATGGAAAGATATCTCCAGAGAGCTGTCTCAGTAGGTTAATATGCTTATTGCCAAGCAGAAGACTTGAGCTCAATCCTTGGGAGCCAGATGTTAAGAGAATTGTTTCCTGCAAGTTTTCCTCTGATTTCTACACTTGTGCAATGTGCTGTGTGTGCACCTGTAATACAAGCTTAAATATGTACACACATAATAAATATTTTAAAGTATTAAATATTTTGATGTTTATATTATTTGTAAAATTTTATATGTATGTCTAATATTAACGATGTCTGTGTGTATCCTTTTTATCATGCACAAAACATAACTATATTGCTCCTTTCTAAATTGGGAGCTTTTATGTTCCTTCCTTATCATACTGCTCTGTTTATTATTTACTACTTTAATAAAGGTATAAGAGTGGACTTCCTTGACTTGCTCTAATTTTGGAAGAAAATGATTTTTTAAATTAAATATAGTGTGAGCCTTCAGCTTGTTACAAATAACCTTTATATTCATAATATATGTTTCCTGTACAGAATTTGGTGAGGCTTTTTGGTCAGGAAATGCTTGTCAATTATTTTCTTGTATATCTTTTAGAAGGTTCTAAGATTTTTATTGTTCAGTGTTAATGTGCTATAAAACTTTGCTTATAAGGATGGCTGAGCCATCCTTACATACAAAGGTTAAATCTTTCTTGCTTGTGGATGTATCTTTTCAATTGACTTGATTGATCTAATTTACTAAACTCCTGTTTAAAATGTATGCTAATTAAAAATAATTACATGTAATTTTCTTCTTCCTCTCTCTTCTCCCTTTCCCTTTCTCTCCTCTGTCTCTCTCTCTCTCATTTTGTTTCCTTTTTTAGCATTCAGTATGTGATTTTTTTTTAATTTTAAAAGCATAAAAAGCATCAAAACTTTACTAAATAAACCAGTTTGTACAAAGTATGATAAATTCTGTGAGTTATCATTTAAAGGTGATTTAAGACGTTTCAGTATTTTATTTTATTTATTTTTTATTTTACTTATTCACTTATCCCGCTCATTGCCCCCATCCTGGTTACTCCCTCCCTCAATCCTTTCCTCCTTCCTCTTTCCCTTCTTCTCTGAGTGGATGGGGGCTTCTCTGGGTATTCCCCCACCCACATATCACATTTGCCAGATTAGGTACATCCTCTCTCACTGAGCCAGACAAAGCAGCCTAGCTAGAAGAACATATCCCACATACAGGCAACAGCTTTTGAGACAGCCCCTGTGAGTTTACCAAGTCCCAAAAGGACATGCATGGTATGTACTCATTTTATTAGTGTATATAAGCCATAAAATACAAGATACCCATGCTACACTCCACAAACCCAAAAAAGCTAAATAAGAAGGAAGGCCCAAGTGAGGATGCTTGAATCTCACTTAGAAAGGGGAATAAAATAGTTATAAAGGGTGGGAGAGGGAATGGCTGTAGGGCACTGGGTGGTGGGGAAATAAAGGTATGGGAGAGGCCCGCATCCCAACAGAGATCTGATACCCTAGGTGGGCGGACTAGGAAGACTGTTGGGTACTCTCCATGCTGCTGGATGGGAAGCCACTAACCCCAGTACAAGGGGATGGGATGGAGCAGTCCGGGATACCTAGGCTCATGAAGGCCAAGGACAACAGGTTTTAGATCTTGGGTTCACAGGATGTTGCTGGACACCATAGAAGAGCTAAGAATGGGTGGGGGCTCTAGGGTGGCAGTGGCCCTAGGCTGAAAGGAAAAAGGGGTGCAGGGAGAGAATTGCTCGGTGGTTCTCTCGAGGGGCAAGAGTCCTTGGTCCCATCTGATAGCTGGAAATGCTGGAAGGCCTTCCTGCTGGAGATTATAAGCAAGCTCTTTAGGGGAAGACCCAAGGCATTATCCCAGCACAGTGAGTATGGATGAAAGGAGGCAGTCTATAGTTTTTGGGTTTATTGTAGGAGAGAGAGAGAGAGAGAGAGAGAGGAGGGGGAGGGAGAGAGGGAGAGAGAGAGAGAGAAAGAGAGAGGGAGGGAGAGGGGGAGGGAGTAGAAAAGTAGACGCAGCCATGGCCACATGGAGAGAGGAGAAAGGGAGGGGGAGAGAGGGAGCAAGAGGTGAGAGTAAAGACAAGAGCAAGGGGCTCTGACCCAGGGACTCAGGTGAGATCTCCATTTTCTCTCAGGTGACTTTCTAAGGCAAGACCAGCCAGGAGCCACAGACATCAGAAGTGGCAAGGTAGCTGGGACAGGATCCTTTCTACCTCTGTCTACACCTAGGAGGGACAGCAGATCCACAGCCTTCTCTGCACCTTTCCCGCAAGCTAAGGGACTGTCTCCAGGGTGTGCTCTGACTCCAGGACTCAGGACAGATGACAGATCCACAGCCCTCTGTACACAGGTCTTACCAGAGGAGAGCTGATCTTTCAGAAGTGCTGACAAAGTCTTACAGGAGGAACAAGCTCCAGCCAGACACAGCAAGAGCTTCTAACACCAGAGAGCAAAAGATGGCAAAAGGCAAACACAAGAATCTTACCAACAGAAATCAAGACTACTTGGCTTCATCAGAACCTAGTACTCCCACCACAGCAAGTCCTGGATATCGCAAAACACCAGAAAAGTAAGATTTAAGAAGGACATGAATAACTCCCTTAAAGAAAGACAGGAGAACACAGGTAAACAGGTTTAAGCCCATAAAGTGAAAACACAAAAATCTCTTAAAGAACTATAGGAAAGCACAACAAAACAAGTGAAGGAATAAAACAAAACCATCTAGAACCTAAAAATGGAAGTAGCAACAGTTAAGAAATCATAAAGAGAGGCAACTCTAGAGATAGAAATCCTAGGAAAGAAGTCAGGAACCATAGATGCAAGCATAACCAACAGAATACAAGAGATAAAAGAGAGAATCTCATGTATAGAAGGTACCATAGAAAACATTGACACAACAGTCAAAGAAAACACAAAATGTAAAAAGTTCCTAACCCAAAACATCCAGAAAGTCCAGGACACAATGAGAAGACCAAACCTAAGGATAATAGTTATAGAAGAGAGTGAAGACTTCCAATTTAAAGGGCCAGTAAATAAATTATAGAAGAAAACTTCCCTAACCTAAAGAAAGAGATGACCATGAACATACAAGAAGCCTTTAGAACTCCAAATAGACTGGACCAGAAAAGAAATTCCTCCTGCCACATAATAGTCAAAACACCAAATGCACAAAACAAAGAAAGAATATTAAAACCAGTGAGAGAAAAAGGTCAAGTAACATATAAAGGCAGACCTTTCAGAATTACACAAGACTTCTTGCCAGAGACTATGAAAGCCAGACTATCCTGGGCTGATGTCATACAGACTCTAAGAGAACACAAATGCCAACCCAGGCTACTATATCCAGCAAAACTCTCAATTACCATAGATGGAGAAATCAAAATATTCCATGACAAAACCAAGTTTACACAATATATTTTCACAAATCAGGCCTACAAAGGATAATAAATGGAAAACTCCAACTCAAGGAGGGAAACTATAGCCCAGAAAAAGCAAGAAAGTAATATTCTAACAAAACTAAAAGAAGATAGCCACATGAACAGAACTCTAACAACAAAAATAGCAGGAAGCAAAAATTACTTTTCCTTATTATCTACTAATATCAATGGACTCGATTCCCCACTAAAAAGACATAGACTATCAGACTGGGTACATAAATAGGACCCAACATTTTGTTGCATACAGGAAACCCACCTCAGTGACAAAGACAGACACTACCTCAGAATAAAAGGCTGGAAAACAATTTTCCAAGCCAATGGTCCCAAGAAACAAGGAGTAGCCATTCTAATATCAAATAAAATCAACAAAATAGAAACAGGAGGTATTCTATCCAATTCGTTCTATGAAGCCACAATTACTCTTATACCTAAACTACACAAAGACCTAACAAAGAAAGAAAACTTCAGACCAATTTCCCTTATGAATATCTATGCAAAAATACTCAATAAAATTCTTACAAACCGAATCCAAGAACACATCAAAGCAGTCATCCATCATGATCAAGTAGGCTGTTTGACAAGAACTTCAAGTATCTGAAGAAGGAAATTGAAGATCTCAGAAGATGGAAAGATCTCCTATGCTCATGGACTGGCAGCATTAATATAGTAAAAACGACCATCTTACTGAAATCAATGTACAGATTCAATGAAATTTCCACCAAAATTACAACTCAATTCTTCACAAACTTAGAAAGACCAATTTGCAAATTCATCTGGAATAACAATAACCCAGGATAGCAGAAAGCTATTCTCAACAATAAAAGAACCTCTGGTGGAATCACCATCCTAGACCTTAAGCTGTACTATAGAGCAATTGTGATTTAATAAAAAAAAACAAAAAAAACAAAAAAACCTGAGTTTGAGGCCCTTAGGACAAACAACAATATGAACTAACTAGTAGCCTCAGAGCTCCCAGGGACTAAACCACCAATCAAAGAGTACACATGGTGGGACTCAATGGCTCCAGCAGCATATGTATCAAAGGATGGCCAAGTCAGTCATCAATGGGAGGAGAGGCCCTTGGCCCTGTGAAGGTTCTATGCCCCAGTATAGGAGAATGCTAGGACCAGGAAGCACGAGAGAGTGGGTTGGTGAGCATGGTGAGGCGGGAGGGAACATGAATTTTTTTTGGTTTTTATTTTATTTTATTTTTCATTTTTTTTTCAGAAGGGAAACTGGGAAGAAAGATATCATATGACATGTAAATAAAGAAAATATCTTAAAAAATAAATAAATGCATAAATAAATAAATAAATAAATAAATAAATAAATAGACAAGAGCAAGAACTTAAGAGAGAGGGGAGGGGCATATAAAAGCAGCCCCTTTTATAGTGGGTTGGGCTACCTTGCTGTTCCCAGGTAACTGTGGTGTGGGGCATTCCTGGCTATAGTCAGATGACTGTGGGGATAGAGCACAACCAGTATACCAGTAGCTTGGGGCAGTGTTTATGTGATAGATAGCCACAGGATAATCGAGTGAGGGCTTGTGGTGTCAGTAATATAATGTCTGGGGCATAGCTCACTGTTCTGTCCCTTGTAGAATTTTCTACTGGGTCTCTGGAGTAACCCTTGCTCAACCAGAACACAAACTGTCTTTCATGGTCCAACAGATGGCAAAGGGAATAGTGAGGTGTCAGGATCAAATGTGAGGAGAGACAGGAGAGATGGACATGCGAATGAATGGAAATCTGCAACTGACAGGGATGGGGAGAGATGTGGGGAGCATCTCCAGGATGAGATAGAGAACCAGGAAAAAGGACAAGAATCAGTGGGGAAGATCTTAGTTGTGAGTCACAGCATTGGGGATATGGAAACTGAAAAATCCACCTCCTCTAGCCAGACAGAAACCCCAGTAGAATGGCAGGAACATCAACTCACCCACAAAACTTTGAAATCATTTTCCTTTCTATGGTCTTCCTATTGGGGCTTCTGTAGCCTAGACTGGCCTGGAATTTATTGCATCCTCCTGCCACAGCATCTCAAGAGTGAACAAATGCGACATAAGGATTGGGTTTAAAAACACTTGTAAAACAAGTTTGAAAACATTCCCCTTCTTCTTTGGTGCTTTTAGAACAGTGTAAGAAACATTGGCCTCACTTCCTCTTAAAATACTAGCGAGCGTCTGCCTGTGCACCCAGCTGGTTGTTGGGGGAACTTGCTGAGCTCTCCTGATCACAATTCCCATCTCATCTTTATCATTTTGCTCTTCAGGTTTTCATTTTCTTTCCATGATTTGTTTCTGATACATGTTATCCTTCTATTAACTTATTAACTTCTACATTATCCATTTTGTTCACATATCTTTTTCATGAATTATTAGAGTTAACTTGTATTTCTCTTCTGTACTTTGTCTTTCATCTGCCAATATATTAATTTATGTTGGGAAAGGCTTAATCAATTTCAGCTTTTCATAAAACTATGAGCATAAATGTCTCAAGTATTTCCACTGAGATCTTTATCACGAGCTTCTACTTTATCACATGGTTTCTTTTGTCTAACTTCTTGAGATGTAAATCAGATTATTCGAAATTTTTTTCTCCTCTCTTGTCATTGTTACTATTGCTATGAAATTACATCTCACAGTTGCTTTTGATATATTTATTTATGCAAATCACTTTAGATACACTTGTTTTTAGTATTTTTGTCTTCAAATGTTATACCAGAATTAAAATTGATTTACCCATCACCTACAGTATTAGAGTACTTTGAAGCTGATTATATATTCACCTTTACAACTTTACATTTTCATGATAATACTCGGTACTCATTCATTATAACCAATTAAATATTCCTGCAGTCAATTGGCAATGAACTTCTTACTATTCCTTTTAGTTGCCCTCTTCATGTTACAGAGTGGTTATCCAGCAGCTGTTTTTATTAGAACACATTGAAGCTCTGCTAAAAGTTCTAAGTTAGGATGGTAATTCATGGGGATGTTCCTTCCCTATTTGCATTGTTTTCTCTGATTCCAAAGAAGTCTCAGGCTTTCACTTCTGACATCTCAACAGCAATGTGCCCTCTAGTGGGTCCTCAGGCTGGTGTTCGCTTGCAGTTCTTGCAGTCCTGTTAGCTAAATAATCGGAAAGTATTACATCATTACATCAGAGAAGTGCAAGTGTCATGTAATTCTTCAAATCCCTTCAAACAACACTACAGTACTATTGCACACTGAGATGTTGGCCTACCTAAAATTATTTGTCCATTCCAGTGAACAGACTACTGAAATAGTTAATGTGTGTAGTGGATTGTACAAGCTATGTAGAGTGATACTAAATAGCTGTGCATCACCAACTGATGTAGACTTCAGAGTATTTTAGAAACTCATCAAGTATACTATTATTTAAAATATTGGGATGGCAAGATTGCTCACTGGGTTACCTACCTGGGTAACCAAGCCTGATGACCTCAGTTTGATTCCAGAACAGTCACAGTAAGAAGAAAGAACTGAATTTCACAGCTTTTCAGATAAACATCAGGCCATCATTATTGATCTCTGACCTACAAACACCCACACTGACATGTACACACAGACATGTACTCTCACACACAAATAAGATGAATAATTGGAAAAGGGACAGATATTGTGCTAAGGAGATATCTGAGTGTGTAAAGACCTTTCCAGGAATCATAAGGCCCTTTATTCAGATTTCAAGTACCCAGTTAACATCTGGGAACAAAGCTATGACTCACTGATCCTGTCTGAGAGGAAGGAGAGTAAAGACAGGAGGACCCCTGGAGCATATTGGTCAGCTAACCCAGTCAAATCAATGAGTTGCAAGTTCTATGAAAGGCCCTGTCTCAGATTATAATGTAGAGGCTACTGAGGAAGACACTATATTGACCTTTGGACTATGTATATGTATGTATATATACATATATATTGTATATATATATATGTATGTATGTATATGCATATGTGTGTATACATATATATATGTACCTATATACACATATGCATATATACACATGCACCACACACACACACACACACACACCAACAAAAAATAAATATCCCAACAAGAATCTATGCTTCACCTGGCAGTGGTGGTACATGCCTTTAATTCCAGCACTTGGGAGGCAGAGGCAGGTGGATTTCTGAGTTAGAGGCCAGCCTGGTCTACAGAGTGAGTTCCAGGACAGCCAGGGCTACACAGAGAAACTCTGTCTTGAAAAAACAAAAGAAAAGAAAAGAAAGAAAAAGAAAAGAAAAGAAAAGAAAGGAAAAGAGAAGAAAAGAAAAGAAAGAAGGAAGGAAGGAAGGAAGGAAGGAAGAAAGAAAGAAAGAAAGAAAGAAAGAAAGAAAGAAAGAAAGAAAGAAAGAAAGAGAGAGAGAAAGAATCTATTCTATTTTTTTTGTACTGGGATTTTGCCAAGTTTTAGAATTCTTTGTGTGACACACCTCATATTGTGGTGATGAAGGGATGCTAGAGAAAACAGTCAGCATGGCTATATTGAATGCAAAATATTAATATATATGTTTAACTGAATTCATAAAGAAAGATCTTGTTGACTTGGTTCTATGAATTTGTATTTATCCTTTAAATTAGGAGGTACATTCTAGAATTCTTTTTTATTGTATGTCTTTCTTTCTCATTTATTCTTTATCATCTAACTAATATGAAAGATAAACCAAAATGCCATGTTGTATCCAGCCTACAGTGGAGAACAGCTGGGTTCTGGGCAGTCATAGTTCCTGCAGGCTGCTCACGTCATGTGATTCAAAGACTTCTTAGAGTCTGGATGGAGTGATGATAGGGCTATTTATTCTCTATCTGAGCTGACAATTGAAAGCTAACCTTTTCTCTGTGGAAAAACACATCCCCTAAACAAGGCTAACATGCTTAATAGTGTATTATACTACAATAAAATAAGAACCCATTCGAGTCTTCACATTTTAACAAGAGAAATAAATGAAAGGAAAGATGCCATAAGGTATATATTATGGTATTTGTTACCATGGCACAAGGTAAACTACATGCTATTGCAAAACAAAATCCAATTTACTGCCTGGTGCCTTCAATTCTGACTTGACACGTGCTCAGTTACTTCCTATTTCAGCTTCCTCATTATTATTTTCCAGTAGGTACTGTAATGCCTCTGTGAAGCAAATCAAACAATCTTTCCATTTAATTCATAGAAAATGATACTGTGTATTTGTTTTACTAGGTTCAAATGCATAAAAAGCCACTTCTACCATTAAAAATCTCCTAGGCAGTCTTGGATATATTATTCAGCTTTAGAATGACTGATTTCATCTTCATTCGTATGAAAAGTAACCATGTTCACAGCAACCACTTTGTACCTTACAATTTATTTATCCAAAGAAAATACCACTTTGTCATGTTATATAATTAATAATCTCCTCTAATAATTTAATACTGTATAATAGCTTTTTTCTGGAACTGTTAGATACTTCTGTTTATTTCCATTTTGTTCATGTGCATGTGATTTTAATTTGTTTATTTGTTTTGGGTTTTTTGTTTGTTTTGTTTTTAGAAAGAGATTTTCTTTATAAATAAGAATGCTTTCGAATTTCTAGCTCAGGCTGGCCTCCAATATTCACCCATTGTCCCTGAGCATGCCAAGCACTGGAATTACGGAATGCCTTGTCATGCCCAGCTTGCTGTGTATATCTTCAATTGACACGTAATAGCAACAAAAAGTCTTTTATAGCAAAATAAAGCTAGCTCTGTTTCTATTTTGACTTCTAAAGCATTATTGCAAAATGAATGCACATGTTGGAAACTAAATATCGAAGTTTTAAGATTGCTGTGGAGCCTTGCAGCTGGTCTTGTTCTATGAGACCTGTTTATTTTTTTCTCACTCTCTCCCACATTCCAGTAAGTGGGCAATAAGAACACAACATGATGTACAGATGATGAGAGTTTCCAGCACATAGAACATGGGGATGAAACGAAAGCATGTAAAATGAACCAGCAGTATTTTACAGAACAGAATTCCCATATTGGCTTTAAAAAAGGAATATGCTGGATTTGACAAGCTAGATCAGGTGAATAGCAAAATTAGACGAGTACAGATATCAACATTGAAGGGAATGAGGCTCTCCAGCAGAGGTCTCAGGCAAAAAAAAAAAAAAGAAAAAGACACACAAAGTTGGAATTCAAACAAATAGGTGATTTTAGCCTTAGTAGATTGAAGAGAATGCATGGAGTATATACAAACAATGACTCTATCTGAAGTTTAAATGTAATGCATACCTTATCATTGTGTATGGAGAGTTGAAGCATATGCAACTAGTAGTTGAAAGTGCCTGTTGGAACAGGTTTAATTTTTAGATCTTGTTCCCACAGAAGAGCTGGGGTCCTTGAATATTTGAGTTTTACTCTCCAGAGAAACTGACCCGTAGAGACTAAGCGAGGAATCCAGGATTCTAGATGGGGCATCAAGTTTCAGAGTTCAGTCATCCCTAAAACTGTGGAAAATCTGAACCTCGGAAGACACCACATTAGTTGCATTTATTTCTCCATTCAGGTTCTTGGTTTCACCAGGTAGATCTGCCCACTTCACTCCTTCACCAAGCTAGAGAGAGCTGACTTCTGTGGAGGAGCAGATAGCTAAAAGCATGTCTGCTAATGTGTGGATGATCAAACAAAAGGCCCCACTGTCTTCCTTCCAAAGCACTCCACCAAAACCTAAGAGGCTGACAAACCCAGCCTCTCATAGAAAGTGTCCTAGCATTTTAAGTGCCCTTGCATACCTTCTTTTCAAGAAACACAGCCCAAATTTTACTTGTTTGATCATTTATTTATTCATCAAATACTTGTTGAGTCTTTCACCAGTCTTTAATTGCATTTCTTTTTTATTAATTTAAGGAGAGATGTGTGTGTATGTCATGATAGTCTCATGAATGCCAGAGCATAAACTTCTGGGAATTGGTTCTCTCCTTCCATCATATGCATCCCAGAGATTGAATTCAGGCCATGAGGCATGATGGAGCAAGCACCATCACTACTGAGCCACCTTGCTGGTCCCATGCCTTGTAAAATTTTTGATGATGGAGAAACAACAGGAAATATATATATA
>NW_022196906.1:86728500-86741387 GCF_008632895.1 Mastomys coucha | reverse complement strand
TATATATATATATGTATATATATATAAGTGTGTGTGTATATATACATATATACATATGTATATTTGACAAAATGTTTGATAACATGAGAGAAATTGAGCAAAAGTAATTTTTTTGTTTGTCTTTGAAAAAGGGAGGATGATAATAATAAAAGTTTGTCACAGGAAAAGCTATGATCACTAGTATTCTCAGAAACAGGAAAAGATATTTTACTTTAAATAGAAAAGTTGTTCTAGGTCGATCACTGATACAATGCAGAGAAGTAAATAATTAGCAATATTACATAGCACAAAAAATTTCAGGACTAATGAATATGAGTACTCAGATTAAAAGGTAAATTATATAAAAATATGTAGATATACATAGGCATGCAAACATATGCTCACACTAGTTCACACACAGAATCAGCAGAATATCAGTAAACCAAAGACTGTGTCAAACACTTCGAAATTTGAGGGATATATATATATGTACATATATATCCATGCTTGTATGCAGTTTTACTATATATATATATATATATATATATATATATGTATACATACATATATATATATATACATACATACATACATATACATGAATAGCACAGGATGGTGGAAGAGAAGGGAAGCCTTCAAAAAGAGGTTGGCAATGGAAGTGGAGACAGCTAATTCTAGCAAACCTACCACACAGGTGTAATGGCAATGAATTACAATTTGTTTTTAGTTTGAATAACTTTAATGGTTTATCATGCATGTATTTTTGGGAAAGAAATTGAGGGAATTTAGCTCTCCCATAGTTAAACTCAGTAAGTAATGTGTGTAGGGCAAAATAAGAGGTAATATAAAATTATAAATTACCACTAGATATCAAGCTAAGGTGGCTTCTTTTGAAGTGTGAGGTGACTATGTATTATTTACCATTTGATTTGTTGTTGATTTGTATTTTAGAACACTCTGTCTTGTAAAACTATAACAAGCAAAATAAACATTATACAAAAATCTGCTGTGAGCTGCAATACTCAACAATTCCCTTGGCAGACTAAAGAACCAACCGAACACAAAATGGAGATGTTGAATCCAAGTCAACTTTTATAACTGACTTTTGTTCCTTCGATTAAGCATTTGTAGAACTGTGACTTGAATTACTTAAGAAAAATAGTGCCAACAAAGCAAATCAAGAAAAGCTCAAACTTCATAGCTTCTTTAAAACCAAAACCTTAATAAAAACACATTCCTAAAGGGATACACATTGCTCCAGTTCTCAGATTTACGCCTTCTAAATTTAGTAGCATGAAACACTACAAAGTGACACTTGCTACTTACTTAACACCTTCCCAGATAAAAGTTCTTTGGTTCCAAACATTACACTCCTTGGTGATAAAATCATGTCAGTTAATCGCAGGTTTAATGATTGAACCTGTGACTGAATGAGGTGACTTTCAGTGCAATGTCAAAAAGGTAATTAATAATAGGTCCTACCAAGGAAATTGAGCAGGAAATTGCTGAGTCTATTTTTAAAGAAGAGCAAGACAGAAGTAATAGCAAAAGCCTAAGACGGTTTTATGTTCCCTAGTTATCCTCAGAGTAGTAATTACGTGGAAAGGCACATCCATCTAAAGTGGTCTCCCACTGACATGAACAGCAGATGGCTTCTTTATCTCTTTAAAACCCAGCTCTCAACTATCCATGGAATAATGGGGAATGTTAAGAGCAGGCATATTTATCTGTACTAACATGGGTCTGATTAAAACAGGTGATATAGAGATACTTGGATGAAGCTTAGCTGGGTTTCTTATCCTGTCTTAGTTTAGCTTCCCATAAGTAATGTTGATCATAATGATGATATGATGCTATTGAGTGCCCCTTGGATATGGGAAAACTAGAAGCACAGGGGTATTCCTATAATGAGTGTACACATGAGCCAAGGCAAAATATACATACATACATACATAACGTACATATATACATGCATACATATATACACACACACACATAATATATATATATATATATTAAATTAGCTGCAGAGTAATTATATATAAACCTGGAAATATAGAAAGACATAGGACTCAGTTAAAAAATGTTTTTTTAAAAAAAAATACTGTAGTTCTATTAAACAGTTAAATAAAAACAAGTGGAGACAATTTTTTTAATTGTGTAATTTTTTGTTTTTAATTTTTTGGTTTTTTTTACTACTTCTATTTTTTTTTACAGTCATTGCCCACCTCCCAGTCTACCCTCCTACAGTTCCTCCTCCTATTCTTCCTCCCCTGTCTTCAAGAAGATGCAACCCCCCACCCCATACCACCTTGCCAGGCCTCCCCACTCTGTGAGACCTCAAGTCTCTCTTCTCCCAGTGAGGCCATTCCAGGCAGTCCTCTGCTATATATGTGTCAGGGGCCACAGACCAGCTAGTAAATGCTGCCTGGTTGGTGGTTCAGTGTCTGAGAGATCTCAGGGGTCCAGGTTAGTTGAGACTGCTGGTCTTCCCAAGGTGGTTGCCCTCTTCCTCAGCTTCTTCCAGCCTTTCCCTCATTCAACCACAGGGGTCCCTGGCTTCAATCCAATGGTTGGGTGTAAGTATCTGCGTCTGTCTCAGTCAGCTGCTTGCTGGGCATCTTGGAGGACAGCCATGCTAGGATCCTATCTGTAAGCACATCATAGCATTAGCAATGATGTCAAGCCTTGGAGTCTCCCCTTGAGATGGATCCTAATTTGGACAAGTCACTGGGCCTCCTTGCCCTCAGTTTCTTCTCCACTTTTGTCCCTGCAGTTCTTTTAGACAGGAACAATTCTGGGTCAGAGGTTTTGACTGTAGGATGACAACTCCATCTCTAAGTGGAGACTATTTTTAAAAGAAAATTATAAAATTATTGCCATTTGTCCAAAAAAATATAATCCTCCTGAGTCAGCATTTCCCTGAAATCAAAGTATGTGCTCAAGGTTTCATTTGGCTTGTGAACTGTCCTTTAAGTCAGGTGTTGGTTTCTCTGTCAGCCACTCCTAGTATTCACAGCAGATTTCCCAGTCCTGTGGCTCTTACAATCTTTTCATTCCCTCCTTTGTCATGGCCTCTGAGCAGCATCTGTGATACAGATGTGTCCACTTGGGCTCGGATACCCATTATCTATTCATCTCTACATTGTGTCTACTTGAAGATTTTTCTGTGATGGCAAATGAAATTTTAATCAAAATCCAAAAGTCATATAGAAATGTTCTTTAATGAGAATTATTTAGATGAATCACAGAACCAAGAACTTAAAAGAACTAATTACTTTCATGAAAAAAATCCAAGGACTTTAATGATATCACAAACAAACAACTCAGTAAACTTGATGAGGATGGCAATAAATAGCTGAATGATGTCCCCCAAAACACACACACACACACACACACACACACACACACACACACATAAACGTTCATCAAGTAGACCTAGCCAAAAAGTAGAGACTATTTCATTGAAACACCAAGGAGCCCACACTGATTACTTTAAAGTAGATCACATATTGTCAGGCAAAACAGACATTAACAAATTAAGAAAAGCTAGAATAATTGTGTTTATCCTATTTGGACACAGTAGTATACAGCTAACATTGACAGCATATGAATCTCTCATAATTCCACAATCCCACAGAAATTAAATAGCACATTACTGAGTGAGAATGCAAGAATCAAAAAAGGCATAAAAATATTCTGCATTGAACCCCAGCAACTGGGAGATAGAAACAGGTGAATCTGTGATTTTGAGACCAGCGGGTTCCAAGCCCACCAAGAGTACACAATGAAACTCTCAGGAAAACAAAAAAACACAAATCACGTTTTATCATACAGTTTAAAAAACTTGGTATTTATTAATTTGAAATTACTAACAATATATATTGAGTTATGTGAATATTTCATAAAAGAAAAGTTGCTATTTGAAAGATAATTATCAATACTCTGTACAAATATTTAGTTATTTCTGTACATTGTCTGGTGATTGATTAATATCATTACTAATGTTATATAAATTTACAAAAATATTTTTCAAAATATTAAGAAGTCATTCAGTATGATGTAACTATAATATAAAGAGTAAAAATAGACATGGCCTCAGAAGCACAAGCCTTGATAACTATTAAACATTTAATGGATATAGCAACTTTAAAATATTTATTGCAGTCCTTCGATACATGTATTCAGATTAGTAAAGTACCGGGTGGTTTATATCTTATTCAATAATATATTAAAACATTTTTAAATAGATAAAATCCTATACTGACTTATTGTGTCACTTCATCAATCTAGACAGCAGTTACTGCATTAATGTTTGTGGGAATCTTAAGACAAACACTCTCAAGTCCCCATTAGAAATGACATACATAATTATTGACAGGTGATTGATGATGCAATTTCCTGGCATGAAAGACCCATTTAAAGTAGACTAAAAGTTCTATAAGGGCAATAGCAAGTGGTTTTACAGCCCTGGTATGTGTTACAATAACTGCAGGTCATGTTGACTTGGCATTTAATGAATGCTTGATGGTGGAGGAACATGTGAAGGGATTCAGATTTCTGTTCCCGACTGATGGCTGAGGTGACTTCTTCACTGTGTATTTAAATAAAGACACATTCAATTTGACCTGCCGAGTTGATTCAATAGAATTTTAAACACTAAAATACAATAACCAGTCCAATTTATCAGCAGCCCACTATTCACAACACAGAATGATTTCTGTGGAACTGTGAACTAATAGCTCCTCTGGCACAGGCCTTCAGATTCTAAAATAATCTGTTTACAGGCATCAGACTGACATCCAATTTCAGCTTCTACAGAAGCACATTAGAGAAAATGAGTGTCTCATGAAGAATTGTCTTCCTAGATGTGTTTTGCCCCATGATATTTACATTGCTGTCTGTGCTCATTATGGGTTGCATTGATTATAAAGCACGAGCAAAAGCATAATTGTGGTATACTTGTCCATAGGCCCACAGCAAACATGAGACAGTCTGCCTTACATCAGTGTGCCTTAATTGGATATATATATATATATATATATATATATATATATATATATATTATGTATATTATATATAATATATATATTAAAAATAAAATTAACTTTTCCAATCCCTGATTAATAGTATTTTTTGCTCCCCAACAAAAATGATCATAGTATGAATTTTTACTAATAACTTGTATAAATCAAACAAAGAAAACTATGCATTTATGGTTGTCTAAAAGTAAAGGCAAAAGGTTAACAATGTTCTTGCAAAATCTGTGAATGTAAATTTATAAATCTGTACATAATCTCTAAGTCCTCCATGTGATTTGTAGAGAAACTCAATTAAATTAGAGTGGTAAAGTAACAAGATCATTAAAATTATCTGGTCTAAAATTCATGGCTGAGGAGATCATAGGCCCTAGTGGAAAACTGAATACTGTTAGCAAATTGACATCACATTAAGCTGCCCTTTAAATATTTATGTTTATACCTAGAGGCATAAGCTACTCCCAGCTTTAATCAGACAAGCTACACTTTGCAGTGTACAATGTTGAGTCCTGAGACTCATGACAACTAAGTAGGACATGAGTCAACATCCTATTATAGTCTATATGTAAATAATAAAAAAGCTTAGCAATTTTTTATTTAACTTTAGTTTCTCTTTTTATTTTTTCCATTTATTTATTTATTTACTTATTTTTTTATTCATTCATTCACTTTATATCCTAATTGCAGCCCTCCTCAGCACCCAACCCCCCCCTCAACACACATACACAAAATCCCTCCCCCTTTCCTCCTCCTCCCTCCTTTGCTCCTCTGAGAAGCTGGAGGGCCCCATGGGCATGAAGAGATGTCAAGTCTCTGCAGGACTAAGTACATTCTCTTCCACTGAGGCCAGACAAATTAGCCCACTTAGAGGAGCAGGATCCACAAGCAGGCAACAGAGTCAGAGACTGCCCTCACTCCAGTTGTTGGGGTATGGGATATGCATGAAGACCAACTGGTGCTTCTGCTACATATGCACCGGGGGCCAAGGTCCAACCCTTGCATGCTCTTTGGTTGGTGGTTCAGTCTCTTGGAGCCCCTAAGGATCTAGGCTAGTTGACTCTGTTGGTCTTCCTGTAGAGTCCCTATTCCTTCCAGTTCTCTCAATCCTTCCTCTTCAACAAATTTCCTACCACCCACCCACAAACGTTTTTAATCTGAATGTGCCCTGCCTACAAGTAGTGCAGGGACAAAAATGGAGCAGAGACTGAGGACTGGCCAACCAATGACTGGCCCAAATTGAGATCTACCTCAAGGGCAAGAACCAGTCTCTGACACTATTAATGATACTCTGTTATACTTACAAACAACAGCCTAGGATAACTGTTCTCTGAGATGCTCCACCCAACAGCTGACTGAAACAGATGCAGAGATCCCCAGCCAAACATGAGAGGAGCTCAAGGAGTCATGTAGAAATTGTTGTTTTTTTTTTTTTTTAACAAAATCTCAATTGTTCAATTTCACCAATGGAGACTCTAGGTCCAGATGCTAGGGTAAAAGCCTGCTAGTTCAGAGAGGCAGAGAAAGGACCCAGCTGATCTTTCTACTCAGCAGACATCTCAGATTCAATGCCACTTTCTAAAAATAAAACTCTTACAAACTGAATGTCCCTCCCTTCTACTTCCTGTACATCCCTCTATCCATCCTCCTGACTCCCTCTTACTCTCTATAGGTTTTTTCTTTTTCCATTAATTAATTAATTAATTTGCTTTACATACCAACCACAGCCCCCTCCTCCCAGTACCCCCTCACACAACCCCTTTCCAATCCCATTTCCCCTTTTTCTCTGAGGTAGCCCACACAAGGTAACCCAGTTAGGGCAACAGGATCCATAGGCGGGCAACAGGAGAAGTGACAGCTCCACTCCAACTGTTATGAGACCCACATAAAGACCAAGCTGCACATATGCTACATCTGTGAAGGATTTCTCTTAATAATCCTATGTTCAGTTCCTGTCAACTAGTTGCTTGTTCTGCCTCTTGATCCATGGTTGATTTTGTTTAATCTGTTTACAAGAGTCAAGCAGAAAGCTCTTGGATTAAAACTGTGCTAATGCTGAGCCATACCATGACTAAAAACAGCTTTTCTTTGTAAAAAACACAATGTCAGGGTTCAGAGTGTGACCAAATATCCTTCAATGAGAAATATTTTACAAGCCTTGCCTTTGTCTGTATGGTGTAATTTACCTTTACCTCTAAACCTTTCCCAGTTCGGGTTTTATTTCGTGTTGTTTGATCTATGCAGTTAACTTTTGTGCAGGGTGAGATAAGGTTTTAATTGTATTCTTTGATGTATGTGTGTCTACTGTGCTAGGCAGGACTGTTGGGAAGGTGGTATCATTTCTTCACTGTGCCTCAATTCATGTTCTGAGGTTGCATGAGGTTAGACATTGGTCTGTTATTCTATTCCATTCATCTATACATCTGCATGCTGGGGATTTTGTTGATTTATTTTTTCCTCAGCACAAAAGTTTTTTTGTTACTATAGGTATGTAGGATAGTTTGAAATCAAGAATTTCACTTCTAGCATTGCTCCTTTTCCTGAACATTGTTTTAACTATCCTTATTATTTTTTTAGCTTTTTGAGAATTTTGTATGTGAGTACTCTATTTGAATATTGCCTTCCCACTCTGTTATTCTTCCCATGCCTCTCCCACTCTCTCTCAACCTCATGACCTCTCCATTATGTGTGTGTGTGTGTGTGTGTGTGTGTGTGTGTGTGTGTGTACACAAATGCATCCCACTAAGTCCATTTAGTGTTGCTTGTATGTATTTATGTTTAGGGATGACCATATGGAATTGAATAGCCTATCACGGAGCTCATCCTTGGAGATGACAGATTCTCCTGCTTTTAGCAGCTACTAATTGCCTATAGCTTCTTGCCTTTCATCTAAGGGTGGATCCCTCTGAGAATTCCCACATCTAGGTTGGCTATCCACAGTTGTTGTCATTGTGTGGATCTTGCTTAGGTAACCATCATGTTTTGACAAAGAAAGACAGATGCCTCAGGTGTTATTTGGGGAACCTTAATCCTGTTCTTTAGATGAGAGGCTATAGCCTAGAATATTTGCAGAAGCCAAGAAGACAAATAGCGTCTATGGTAGTGACGATGGGAAGAAGCCATACAGAGGCAGATAGTAAGACACAGAACATAGGTGCTATGAAAGGAGAGGTGGAAAAATAGTGGAGAAGGGAGCATGTGCTCCCATGATTCCCCAAATGATGGTAACATTGAGACAGAGGGAAGGAAGACAGTTGCAGAACACCATGGAAGACTGAAGAAGCAAGATGGAAGCACATTATTTGGTTTATTTACAAACACATAGGTAAAAATATATAAGAATTCAAATGACCTTATACCAGTTTAGAGATGATGTTTCTCATATAACTATAGACTTTCTTACCAAAACCCTGGTTCCAGGCATGGGAAAGTCCTGGTTGGTCAGAGGATTTTAAGAAACGCAAGAAGAAGGAAGACTAAAGTGTGGATACTTCATTTCTACTTAAAAGGAGGAACAAAATACCCATAGAAGGAGTTGCAGAGACAAACTATGAAGCAGAGACTGAAGGAAGGATAATCCAGAGACTGATCCACCTGGGAATCCTTCCCATACTCTATCATCAAATCCAGACACTATTGTGGATGCCAGCAAGTACTGGCTGAGAAGAGCCTGATATAGATGTCTCCCGAGAGGCTCTGACAGTCCCCAACTAATACAGAAGTAGAGGCTCACAGCCATTAATTGGACTAAGTACAGGGTCCCCAATGAAGGAGCTAAAGAAAGGACCCAAGGAGCTAAAGGGTTTGCAGCCCTTTAGGACAAACAACAATAAACTAACTAGTACCCTCAGAGCTCCTAGGAACTAAACCACCAACCAAAAAGTACACATGGTGGGACTCATGGCTCCAGCCGCATATGTATAGCAGAGGATGGTCTAGTTGGTCATCAAGGGGAAGAGAGGCCCTTGATCCTGTGAAGGTTCTATGCCCCAGTGTAGGGAAATGCCAGGGCCAAGAAGCAGGAGAGGGTGGGTTGGTGAGCAAGGGGAGAGGCGAGGGAACAGGGTCTTTTTTTTTCTTTTTTTTCGGAGGGGAAACCGGGAAAGGTGATATCATATGACATGTAATAAAGAAAATATCTAATAAAAAAAGATACATCACTAACAATATAAGCTACTGCCCTTGCCCTTACTTGTCTTCAGTGCTTTCTTGGTTTTTATTTATTTATTTTATTTTTATTTTATTTTTATTTTTTATTTTTTGCACTGCATGGAGCCCATCACAAACATCTGCAGCTGGTCAAAATTCAGAAAACAACCATCTATGCTGTGCTTGACCTCAAATGATACAGCTGCAATACAGCTACAAACTACAGCTCAGGGAACATTGCAGAAGAGCAGGAAGATTGCAATACTCAGAGGACTGGGAGGTTTGCTACATACTTCCTGTCCTGTATAATAGGAAGTTGCACCCATAAAATGTTGGTATCCAGGGATTTTTAGGTTACATGTGAAATTTAAGGTTGTTTTGTATACTTTTTTTTTATTTCTGAAGGTGGGGGAGCGCATGCAGAGAATTGAATTGGGATTGTGCTGAAACCGCTTGGTACAAAGTGGAGAGAGCTGACTCAAGATGTTTGAAAATGTGGCAATAATTAGTATTTTGAGACATACATAAAGCTGAGTCATCAACAGAACAATATTACTTTTGTAAAAACCACTCACTAGGACAAACAGTATAACAAATGCTCTCCCAAGTCAGCCTGCTCGAATACGGTATAACCTGATACAGAGAACAGTTGAGTCGAATTTTGAGGAGATGCTAGTCATTCACTATTACAAACTAAAAGCCAAATCATGTTTAATAGACACCAGGATGCTTCTTTACTGGAAAAAAAAAGTCATAGTGCAGAAAAATAACAAGAAAAATTACTGAGGCAAATATTTTGGACAATATTTTACATTAAACCATTATTCCTGTATAATATCATCCAACTTTCACTCGAAAACCAAGGATGCTTGTTCATTAGAAAGAAGCATATCTCATTCTTCACTGCCTTCCACATTAGAAGATACACTTCAAGCATAAAATGTTTAGTCTGTTGTTGTATATTGTGATGCTAAATACTGGCCCTGGTCGCCTCGGAGACAAGGAGATTCTTTCTTACACCAAGTGATGCTCCTTAACTTGAAACTATTGGTTGAATAAAGATGCCCACAGCCTATAGCTGGGCAAAAGAGAGATAGGTGGAGTTTTGGCTCTTGGGCTAGAGGTCTGAGGCAAGGCACCATGAGAGAGAGAGAGACAGAGACAAAGACAGAGGCAGACAGACAGAGTCAGACAGAGACAGACAGAGGGAGGGATTGAGGGAGGGAAGGAGGAGGGAGAGAAGGTAGAGAGAAGAGAAGACACAATGGGTTAAGTGAATCATGAAAACACGGCCTTGAGAGCTGGCCAATTGGAGTAAGAGCGGCCCAGGTGAAACATATCGAGTCATATCTCAGGTTTATCAGCAGAGAGCTAGACATAATAGCATAAAGAGTTGATATCTGCCCAGCTCTAATGATTTAAAGGCGTACCATAAATTTCAAGGTGTCTTTTATCTGAACTAAGGCAGGGTAGAACTCCCCCATTAACTATTTTCAACAAGAAGTAGGACTGGACTGTTACCAATGTCCATTTCAACCACATTCTTCTTCATGCCATCTATGGAGCCACATGATAGACTAGGCAGCAAGATTTTATGTGAAAAAAAAAAGGATTACATCATATATGTCTATTCTGTTTCCAGCCTGCTCCATATGAAGTGGTTCTGCTCTGGAGGAAAGATGTTCTCTAAGAAGATATTACAAAAGCACTGACTGACGACCAGAGTGATTTTTTTCCCTTTGCTCTCAGGAAAATTAGAGGAAACCTGCAACTCTCTGATGTTCCTGGGGTTTCATATAGTGCTTACAACATTCTACACAGCTGGTAAAAATAGGTGTTTGGTAAAGAGTTCTCCACAAAGACTTCCTTGGTTCATCTATCCTCAGACTGCTCATATATTTCCAAGGTTCCCACTTTGCTAATATCATTTCCTGAAATTTTCAACGCTAAGTGATTTGTTTTCAATGCTAAGCTGATTCGTCCCTTCAAACACATTTTAAGAAATGCATATTTGAATACTCAGTGCTTGCATGGGTATGTATGGCATATTTATATGTGTTACATACACACAGGATGATTTGGACACCATCAGTCATTCACGTCAATGCTACAAACAGATCTTTATTTGTCCATGTGGCACACTGAGTTTTGCTGACTGCTTTTTGGTGAGATGAACTGTCAACTCCTTTCCTGAAGTGGTTATTATATTGTGCCCTCAACCACAGATTTCATTATCCCCATCTCTAACAAGCTTAGTTCGCAAACCAGAGCTATTTTCAACAATCATTAAATCTTTCTGAGAATCAGCCTCAGAATTGTGTTATCCTCTTGAAACATCAGGTTTTTTGTACAACTTTATCACATAAATTATTTGGGAAAAGAAGATAGTTATCTTAAATTACTTTGGTTTTATCTAGATTCATTAGTTCTGACAAACAATCCTATGTTGCATTAAGCATATACTTTAGCATTTTTCTCCATTAGAGCGAGACAAAACCCACAAAGAGACATTAAGCTTTCAAATGCTAAGGGAAGCCTTGTTCATCAGGATAAAGAGTTGGGAAACATAAATAAGTTGCTGTTAAATCATAATTTTCTCTTAGTGGAAGAAAAATCATCATCTAGCATATATCATATTTACTTATGGGGATAGTTTTTAAAATAAGTCTTGATGTGATGAAAGAAATTTTCACACATAAAATGAGTGCCTTGCACAGATGAGGGGAGGCTCCAGACTCGACCTTTCTTTAAATAATAAAACTGAAAAAAAATCTGTGTAGGAGGAAAACAGATGCGAAGAGTGGTTGCTGTTTGAAACTAAGGAACACAAAAACATTTTGCCTTCTGGTGCTCACTAGCATACTGCATTCAGCACTGTAATTGAAGACTTACCCACTTAATGTGTTTCTGAATTAACACTGTGTATGGATTTAAGTTCTGACAAGTATTTCATGAGAACATAAAGAATGGCATTTCAAAAAGCCAACTATAGAAAAAGGCATAGTGTGTAATCTCATGCACAATAGAATCTACAAAAGGCCTGTTTACAGCCAGGGAGGGAGAGGATGCAGAGCTGAGCAACAGCTACTAAGTTACAATCAGACTGGAGCAGGAAGTTCTGGTAGGCTGGCTTTAACAATAAACTAAAGGGGAAAAGATTTCACCCATGGGGCATGATTAGCGGTTGGAGATGGGGTTCCTTTGATTTAAATATTACACGGTGGATACACACACTGAAGCCTTACCTAGGGGCACCTGTGCTTTAAAAGTTTCTATGAATTACTTAAATATACATACACTGAAACTTTACTGTATGCTGATATTGGGTAGGTATACGCACAACCCCTCTGTGCATCATATCCCATTACATTCTTTGCTCATTCCCCTACAATTAATTCTCTCAACATCCATTTTAATTTATAGCTTACTATTGGGGCAGTTGAGGAGTGGAGAGGATGAAATGAATATCTCATGATTGTGGGACATGAAGACATCTATTTTTACATCTCCATGTGTGTATATGCGTGTGCATGCATCTGTGATGACACAGTTGTGGAGGTCAGAAGACAACTTGCTGGAGTCAGTTCTAGCTCTCCACCAAGTGAGTTCCAGGCATCCAACGCAGGTCTTTGCTTGGCTGCAGGTGCTTGGCTGCAGGTGCTTGGCTGCAGGTGCTTGGCTGCAGGTGCTTGGCTGTAGGTGCTTGGCTGCAGGTGCTTGGCT
>NW_022196906.1:86721891-86727755 GCF_008632895.1 Mastomys coucha | reverse complement strand
GTTTTTTGGTTTTTGTTTTGGTTTGGTTTGGTTTTGGTTTTGGTTTGTTTGTTTTTCTTCTTGTTTTTGTTTGAGACAGGGTTTCTCTGTATAGCCTTGGCTGTCTTGGAACTCACTCTGTAGATTAGGCTAACCTCAAACTCGCAGAGATCCACCTGCTTCTGCCCCAAGTGCTGGGATTAAATACATAAAATCCAAAATGCTCAGTAATATCACGCTATGTTATTATGACTTAGAAGTCAGCTTGGATTAGCTGTTTCCAATGTTCTTGTATGTTAGATCTCACTGTAAGTTTTAAAGGTAACATCAGTTGAGGTGGGTGCTGTTTACCAAGGATGGTCCACACTTTTGCAGTTCTTGTTCAAAAAGTTAGGATTAAATTCAAAGAATACTTCAAAACTCCTCATGGCAGGCTATGATGTGATACCAATAACCACTGTTGGTTTCCACTTGAAGACAAACACATCAGTCATCTGCTGCCAGAGATTTGGAGTATCTCACATCATCATATTCTTCCAACTGGTTCTCTGTTCACTTTGCTCTCGGGACACGAAGGTTTTCTGGTCCAACATACGGCCTAGACAAATGAGAGTCAAGCAGTGACTGAAGAAGGCAGCCCAAAGGGGAAGGGGTCACATGTTATATTCTGTCTTATTCCTTCTGTCCCCAGGACAGAGTTGGAAGCCCATTCCACTTCAAGCCAGAGAAGGAAGCCATACATAACCCCTTAGGTTTATTCCTACTATACTTCTTCAAGTTATTTACTCATCTTTTCTTACCCATGAGTCTTTAGCTAATGTTGGGTACAGCTGGCACTCAGAAGTTGATGGGTCAGATGTCTCTCTGATGGCACTAGCAAAGAAGTGGAAGGAATACATGGGAGTCCAGTTCCTAAGCAAACATAGTGATTGCTTGGATCATCTGTGATCATTTCTGTTTCTGTTATTGTGGTAAAAATGCCCAGACTAAGGTATTTAATGGGAACTGGTTTATTCTTGCTCACAGTTTCAGCGTATAGTTTGTGAACTCCTATAAAATAAAAAAACAAATTATACACCTCCAACCTCAGAATAACATTCCCATTAAAAATGGAAAAGTGGGGGGGGGGCATAGTAAGGAATGATTATACAAAAACAAGAGTGAAAGTACGTGGAGTAAATACCAAATATTGTATCTCCATTTACATCATCTGAGACTCATAATAGAGTTCTATCAAGTCCACATGACTTTAGTAGTCCCACCTCTCCAACTTGGCTTCCTATAGCATGCATTGCTTGTATCTTCGGCAGGCTCCACTCCATGTCCTCAGATTTCCTTGGCAGATATCCCATGGAAGCCTCTCTGGTTTTTAATGTGAAGACTTCCATTCTGCTATACATTGGATGGCTTCAAAGCTCTCTGAAGCCATAATACAAGATTCTGTGAATTCTTCAACATTAAATCTGTCCTGACAAAACCAGTACCCTGTAGATGCTGCTGACAAGTTCTGCTGATGGCTTGTAGTAAACCTGACTCCCTTGGACAACAATTGTACCAAGTACATACAGTATGTTCAACCTGGGGAAACAAATTCCTGAGCAGTTGGTTTCCATCATCAGAAAACACCTCAGTGTCATTTTGGTTCAGGCTCTTTCCTTACAGTACTCATATTTTCCTAGTTTGGAACCTTTGAAGGGTAAGGTCATATATATATATACACCCACATATATATAAGTAGATGTTTACAGCAAATTTGTTCATAATTGCTAAAACTTAAAAGCACTCAAGCTGCTTTCCAGAAGATGATCCATAAAGGATATGTAATGCATCCATAGTATGTACATCTTCGCTGAAACAAAGCGATTATAACTCATAAATCAGGGAAGAAACACTAATGCCTATCATGAAAACATATATATGTATATATTTTAAAAAATAAAGTATATACAATCATATATATATATGTACACATATGTATGTATGTGTATATATACATATGTGTACATATATATATATGATTGTATATACTTTATTTTTTAAATATATGTAATCATGAAAATGGTTACATAAAGAACTATGGAAATAGTAAAATGAATACTGGCTCCCAGTATTTATGAGGAGCATGAATGAGTGGGTTAAGCACGGGATTTAGGAAGCAATGAAATTACTTTATAAGATACTGAGATGGTAAATAGATGCCTCCAGAGACTATATAAGACCTGAAATTAAACCAATGTAATCTACAGATTTTGAGTGATGATGTGTCAGGAAAAGTTCAAGAATTATGCTAACTATGTATCTCTGATGGAAAGGGTTGATAGCAGTATAGCCTATGTGTGTGCACATCATGAAAGGTATCCTTTCTATGGCTTTTAATCAATCCTAATTTAAACCTAAGAGTGTTCTAGATAAGATAATGCCATCTAGAAAACTAACTTTATTCATTTACTTGAGTTGCCACCACAAAGTATAACAGAGCATAAATGATAAAAATCTATTTTCTCAACCTCTTGAAATCTAGATGTCTAAAGTCAAGATGAGGACAGGTTGGTTTTGCTCGAAGATTTCACTTCTTTGGTGATATATGACCATCGCCAACATGTCCTTAAGTAAATAATATTTTCTCTTAGTGTAAATCCATGATTACTTTCTTCATATCCAAATATAACCTTATTATACTGCTATCAAATTGAATTAAGGTCTATTCTAATGGATTTACTTTACATAACCAATTTTACCTAAGGTCCTGTGACTTAGAACTTCAGTATATGAATTTCATGATTGGTGGTAACTAAATCATATTCCAGCCCACTTCTATTAATATGGCAAAAAGAGAATTAGATAATATATTCAGTTAGTTTATTTGATTAATGTCTATGGGTAATGCAAAATTCATAAAGGCAGTGATAATGGGTGATGAAATAATCAATTTTTTGCATCATGATTCTAGAGTCACTTCATGAATAAGTTTTCATCCTTCCAATATATTCTTTCCACTACATTAATTAATGTAAAATACATTTGCTCAGATATGGTTGTCAATGAATTTTAATGCATATCGTGTACTCTTCAGGTCCACAGAGGAAATAAATTCCCCTTACACTGCAAAGACTTTATATATATTACTGATTCCTTACATATGTAGCATAAGCTTACATTCTTTGTGGATGTTAAAGCCCCTTGATACTTTATGTTGCCAAATAAATTAATCTTTAGGGAAAAATATTTTAATAAAAGATAAACACATTTTTTTCTCAGAATTATTATATCTCATGTTATTTACACTCTTATTTTAAATCATTTAAAATATTAATTGACAAAACTTCATGGAAGGAAATTCCCCAATGTCTGCTTAAACAGATGACAGAGTTTCATTTTAATTTGGCCTTTTTCACATATATACATTTGAGAAAAACGATTATGAATTTTAAATATACTTTATGCTCTCTATCTTACTTTATCTTAAAAGAAAAAAAAAAAGGAGAGCTAAGGTCAGAGAAGACCGAAGCCAACTTTATCCGCGTGATCTACACCCCAGAATCAGGGCTATGGCTGTCTCTTTGCTTGAGAAGTGGCTTTGGTCACTAACCCCAGGATTAGGTAATGACTATTGACACACAGACCTCAAAACATGTTTTCTGTCTCCAGAAATCAAGGAACTCTGGAGCACTGGAAGTCAACCAACTCTGAGGTACCAGAAAACCTGAGCATGTGTGTTTCCTTTCCACTTGTGGCAAACTTAGGCCCCTCCCATGTTTCTGATAGCCAAGATGGACTCCATCAAAGGTCAGCTCACAGTCACACAGTAGAATAACTATAATATGGAATTAATAAATATATAAAGTTGGTTCTTAGATGGACAAAACCAACCCATGTTGCTTTGAGTTATTTTCTGGCTCCTATGAAATACATATGTCTATGGCGACCTACTCTGTGCCAAGCATGTGAAACCTCTGATGGAGATATACACTCAAATTGAATTGCTGAGCCAAGCAAGGGTATGTCGGTGTGTTCCTCAGAAGCAGCATTAGTCACAGTCAAGGTGAAGAAGAAAAGTAAGTATCAAAATGCTCAAAGACAGCAACTGTGGTTTGGAGACGTTCAACATTTAAGCATTATATGAATGTGTTGCTTAAAGTTTTTAGTTTCTAAATTTCACAAACAAGGTGGTCGAGTTTTGATATTTAAAACACATCAATCACTCAGCTAGCGTTTGACAGGACCAGGTTGAACTTAGGTCCTCTGAATCTTTCGGTATCAAACCAGCATTTTTTTTAAAAATGCATATACTATAATCTTACATGACAGTTTTAAATTTTAGTTTATAACACTTGAGTTTCAAGCTACTTTTTCTCTAGTTCTAATATTAAATTTAACTTTAACACATTTAACCTCTCAGAGAATTGACCCAGATTGTACTTTTCTTTATCTTAGTGAAAAACAAATAAATAAGAGAAACAGTATCCCTAAGTCCACACTCACTCACCAGGAGAGCATTGTCTTCTCATTTTTGATTTTTACAAAGTGCTTTAATTCTCTGTGAACTCATGTTTCCTCTTTCACAGAGAGAAGAATAGTGATGCTAATCGGCTACATTTGAAGTCAAAAAGTACTGCACATGGACACAATGGCAGTACCTTTGTGGATATCTTGAATGGAGTCTAGTGTCAAGTGGAAGACAGAGAAGAGGAATTTAGAATCTGCTAAAAAAAAAAAAAAAAAAGGCTATCCCTTCATCATTGTAAAGCAACACATTCACTATTAGTACAAGTATCCACAAAAGAGAAAGATATTCAGGCATGCCAAATTTGTAGAGTGACGGTCCTCAGAATTTCAACAGGAACAAAAGGCTTTCTCTTGAAGCATCTTTTGAGGATAAGTGCTTTTTACTTTGTCACCATATAGATTAAGCAACAGACCTGGATGTGTGACATTATCAATCCTACTCATTCAAAAAGTAGAGCATGTCCAAATTTCACCACCAGGTAGAAGTTTTGTCAGCTCCAAAGTCATAGGTCATTTGGTTTGGTTTATGAGAATGCTGTGCCTTCAAGTCACCATTGTGTTCTCACCCATTTCTCCACTCACTCTCGTAGGAGAGCTTTTACATGTTGTAAATTTAAAAATACAGTCCTGTTTAAGAATAAACATTTTGGGGCAGACTCTTGGATGGTCTGCTCCAGTGAAGACAACATATCCTGATCCATCCTAGAGAACCCTCTGAACTCAGAGCAGTTGGGGAAAATATCATTATTTGTCGAAATCCTCCAACACTTGCTCCGGTTGGATCCATAGATAATCCTTCCGACTGTATCTGGCTTTTTCTGACTTTGAAGATGCCAGTGTCATGGTTTTTTGCCAGTCGGCTTCAGAAAGATTGGAGCACTGAAATGATTAGAACCAGCTTGGCTCACAGAAAGTCGCTGTCTCAGAAGGAAAACAGTCACAGGTGTATGAGCGAAACAGACACTTCGGTTTGAAGGACTTCAACATTCCACTGGAAGGGAGAGACCTTGGTAATACACATGAGATATCTCAGGGCCTCGCTCCGGAAAAGGCCAGCTCCAAAACAACGTCAGTGAAAATGGTTCTGAGTGAGCAATGGAAGCAGCTCCTCCAGAAATACAAAGAAGATAAGCAGCTTCAAAAACTGAAGGATCAGTGAGAGAAAGCCAAATGTGGAATGTTCGAAGTGGGTCTCTATAGGCCCACAGCGCCCGGCTTTCTTGTCACAGACCAGAGGGGTGTGAAAGCTGAGCCAGAAAAGGTTTTTCCATATACCAGGCAGATTATAAAATCATAGGCCAAAGAACAAATGGAGCAGACTAAGACTGGTACCAGAAATGTTCCTCAAGCAAAACAATTTGGCCAAAAAAAAAAAAAAA
>NW_022196906.1:86716209-86721798 GCF_008632895.1 Mastomys coucha | reverse complement strand
AAAAAAAAAAAAAAAAAAAAAAAAATTCTGAAGGAAACAAACAAACAAACAATTAGACAGAAAAAAAAAATGGTTGTGCAGCCCATGGTTTCCACGGCAGGGAAAGCGACTGGATCCACAGCTATTCAGATTCAGAGGGCCAAGCAGATGGCCCAAATAAGTGTCATTCATCTACCACTAGAAAGCCAGTCACATGAGCCACTAATGAGAACGAATCAGAAAGAGTGGGACCAAGTAGAGGGAGACCTGCCAAAAAAGCAGAAGGCAAGCTGGACAAGAAGAAAATCATACCTGGTCGAACAATCAAAGCAAAGCAGGATGACTGTGGACGAGCAGCAGGTAGAAGTCTCCCTGCCACATAGAACGCAAGGAAAGACAAGGCTGCATCAGGAAGTGTAAGCCACAAGGCAACTCTAGAGACAGCGAAGGAAGTTGACAAAAAAAGTGTGTTTGACACTGAGTTTTTCAGAATCGAGAGGCTTGTGAAGTTGTCCTCAGTACTGTCTTCTAAAAGATTTGGAACACCTATGTGTGCTAGCAAAGTTATGCCTGAGGGCAGGGCTGCAGGGGACCGTCTAAGACAGAAGAAGCCACTGAAGAAGAGTGAACCTCAGAGCAGCGAAAGTGAGCATGCTGATCGGATGTTTTCAGGTGCAGCCCCGTGTCCTGGAGAACAAGATTCAAGTGACTTAGAGCATGGTGTAAATAAAATGAATGTCAAGATGGATGGTTGGTTCAAACGATGAATTTGCCTCGGCCTGCTGGTGATGCTAATACTAACCAAAAAGAAGCAATCTCAGCTGTGGAAGGAGTGGGTTCTGCAGTCACCTCCCTGGATGTGCTGATGAGGAACCCTGAGACAAATACCTTCTCACAGAGGAACTCCTCACAAGAAGAAGCTGAGGTGTCCCAGGCAGTACTGTTACATAAAAGCCTCACCTCTGAATGCCACCTTCTTGGTCTTCCAGGTCTCAGCTGCACCAGCCCCTGCATGGGGGTTAGGGGGGGAGACCACCAGACAGGAGATCCTGGCAGACAGCTCTCCTTCAGAGGTGACCTCATTGTCTTCTCACAGGCTAAGACCCTGAAGAGAACACCAGGAGGGTTTTTAATTTAAAAAGAAGAACAAACATTCTTTTCTTCACATTGTTAATTCTCTGATACATTCTTTTTTTAAGTCATATATGAGTAACTTTTATGAAATGTACACATCTTATACCCATATGGGGAGACTAAAAATTTCCTTCAAGACATGTTCCTTTTGTGATATATAAAAATAAATAACATACGCACTGGTATTCACTTCCATTTGGTCTGTTTATATTGCATTACACAGTGTTTTAATGTGTCCTGTTTGTGGAAACATATCTTAATGATGATAATGTAAAAAACCCTGTAAGTTTTTTAAAATATTAAACGGGAAATAACGTTTTTCATCTGCACCCTCAGGGGGAAAAAACAAGAATAGATATTTTGGAAACACTATATGTCAGTGTTTACAGCTGAGAACCCCTATCGCCTGTTTAGGACAAAGCCTCAAAAAACTTGGAGAAGGGACATGTCCTTTGAAGCTGAAGCTCCGCCAAAGGCCAGGCCAGGCCACAGTTTGCACTCAGTGGGGAAATTACCAAGAGCATAGCCAGATGCTCAGTGTAATAAACAAAGGGACTTTTACTGCGGCCAAGAGAGCTTTAAATAAATTTAAGCCAAGTGAGATGATATTTTGTCCCACGTGAACTAATTTTTTCCCTAACCTAGGGGCATCTTTCAGGGATCCAGTAGTCTATGCCAGCCAGTGAGGATGCTGGTTTCTTTATTCAGCTCAGCAGCAGTGTCTCATGGGATCATAGACCAACTGGCAAAGGTGTGTTTCAACACACTCTCCAAACATACTCAGGCTCACCTGTCATGGCTAATTACATCTATTTTCCCCTATAGTTTTGTATTTGTTGACTTGTGATTTACTGAGATTTTAATTTATTATTTCTGATAGTTTTGCTTCTCCCTAAATCATCATTAAATTATTAGTACCTTATTCACGTCACAGAAAATCATATTATTTTAAATACATCATTTAAAGGTGAATAATTATAGTACTTACTTGTTCTTAATTCATATTTTTTTCTTTAAATATGCTCATCACCCAACAAACACTAAATGCATAAAAAGCTAAATGTATTGTTAACATAACAAATGAGGTGTATCTTTTAAGGGGTCTGTAAGTGATTGCATGCAAATATTAAGAACTGCCTGTATCCAATTTTGATAGCCAAGGATAATTTGGAAAAAGCTCTTGGCACCAAACTGACTACCTAAGTTTAATCCTCTGAACCTGTATCTTAAAAGCATAGAGCCCATTCCAGCAACTTATCCTCTAACTGTTATACAGGTACCATGATGCAAATGTGCCAAAACACACACACACATGCATGTACACACACACAAACACATGTGTACACCCTGAGGGAAATATACACATGTATACATAAAGAGGCACACAGAGAGAGGCATATACATGTACATGGTAAAATATAATAATTTTTAAAAATATGTCTGTTACAATGAAACAGAAACTTAGTTAAATGAGTCAGCCAGTCTGCCATCATCCTGTAGTATATGGATAAACTGGAATACTGTGACTCCAAAATGTGTCTAGTTTCTGATTCACTCTGGTTTATACTTTTACATTATGTTTTATATGGGTCTTATTTTACAAGTTTTTCTCTCCAATCATAAATTAAAGTTTTTAAAATTGAAAGACTCTTGACATTGGATATTTCAGGGTTAATAGCTACTACAAAATTGACCCCTTTGTTTCAGAAGTTAAAAATTAAAAGAAATTCCTAATGTAATAAACAAAGTAGAAGAAGACAACAGTAGAATGATGGATGGGCAAATTACCCTTTAGCTAATTACCGGCAGTTATCATTTATCTTCACTGAAATGTTGAGACAAGTGTGCTTGGTGAACTAAATGTAAGAGTATGCATGCCAGTGAGTTAGACTTCTCTTTATTCTACATTTTCACAGAGGGTTTTTTGGTTTGGTTTAGTTTGGTTTGGTTTGGTTTGGTTTTTTGAGACAAGGTTTTGCTGTATAGGCCTGGCTGTCCTGGAACTTACTCTGCAAACCAGGATGGCCTCAAATTCAGAAACCTGCCTGCCTCTGCCTCCGAAGTGCTGGGTTAAAAGGTGTGCGACACCACTCCCCAGCTTGAGGCATTATTTTTATAGAATTTTAGGATAAACCTTGTTGATCAAAGCTCTGCTCATTTACAAAAAGAACTTGTATTATGTCTATATACATGTTATACAATAATAATTATTCTTAAAGAAAGACTGGTTTCCTAAGGCCTATCTAACTGTATCTAAGGCATTGGCTATTTCTCTGGTGAGTATCAATGATGTTACTTGATTTGTGTATTTATAATGTGTGTATGTTGCGTGTGTGCTTGTGCATATATGTCTATGAGTGTGTACATGCAAAGAGGAGAAGGGATAATGGAGAAGACAAGGGCAAAATAAGCTGCCTGGAACTGACCAGGAGGAAGGGAGTCTAATCAAACCACTATTGACTTTCCAAGTGAGGAGGTGGGAAATCTTCTCATATTCCAACCTACCTTCTAGGTTTCAGCCCACACATTGTTACCTCAGAGAAATTTTTTTGTTTGTTTCAATTATTTATACAGAGATCCTGTTGCCCTTGATTACTTCCATAACTCTGTAAAATTATGGATCAATTAAGTAATTCCATAAAATAATTCAGAAAATTTTCATGCTAGAATATTTGAACAATGTAGAATATCTTGGTTGAAATTAAAAAAAAAAAAAACAGAGCAGAAAGAAAAAGAATCAAACTGGCCTTGGTCAGAGCTATCTCTGAGGGCATGGTGGAGAAGGGAGTAGAGGGAGTGAAGAAAATAGCGGGGTGAGGGGCAGAGGGGAAGAGAGCTTGTGGTAAGAGGGCAGATACGCTTCTAAGGAAAGTAAACTGTATCTAGGACAACCTGGGGGCTAGCATAGTGAAGGATGTGAGAAGGGTAATGGCCAGGATGCTAGAGCTAGCATCTGGGATGGAAAATTTGGCATTCACAGCAGGTACACATTACTAGGAACCAGAGGAGTCCGTAGGATAGCTTTGAGCTTTGATATGTATATATCAATAGAGAGCCATATGGGTTTTTTGTTGTTGTTGTTGGTTGGTGTTTTGTTTCATTTTGTTTTGTGTTGTGGTTTTTTGTTTGTTTTGTTTTGGTTTGGTTTTTGCCAGAAGCAAGAAAAACTAAGGGAAGTGACTCCTTTGACAGACAGAAACCCATCCCACAGGTTCCAGAGGTGCTGCCTATGAATTGATCTACAGCTCAGCTTGACCTGAGCCAAGGCTGCCATCTTGGACCAGGTAAGTGGACTTGCCCTTCTGAGGTGCTTGGGTATTTTCTTTTTGAACCTAACACTCTGTCATGGAATGCATCCTACCTACATACTCTCCAGGTACTTAGCTTTTGTTCTTTCTGTTGTTTCCCTTCTTTTTCATGTTTTTGGCTTTGTTTTGCTTTGAGTACAGTGTCTCACTACCTACTCTACACTGGATATAAAAACCCATTCATGAATATTAAGATTGTAGGTGAGTGCCAGCATGCCTAACTCATTATCTTAAATAATTTTATTATGAGTTGTAGTGACATTGGTACTATAAATATACATATATACATATATGACTATATCACTTCAGGTGAAATTTACTTTACCTCAAATTCTCATTTTATGAAAAACATATCTCACAGAATGTCTAATAACTCAATTTTTCATTATACCACAATTTTAAACAACGTGAAACATTAGAGGAGAGTAATCCAGGTGTGGTTAAATCAGATTAACATTTTTCTGTAGGAGGAACACATGTCTCTATTAATATAAGCAATGAGTTTTTGGCTATCATTGCAAAAGCAAAAATCACAAAAACAAAATAAATACACACGATAAATTCAATTATATACCTTCTCTACAGCAACTCAAACAAAAATCAGAGGAAAGACAACTTACAAAATGGGAAAAAATGGTTGAATGTTCTTAGTGGGAAGCATAGAACGAATTATTTATGATTTTAAAATAATTGATTTTTTTAAATTATAAAATATTTTATTTCTAGCTATGTGTATGCCAGTGTGTGCCTGTGTGCAGTATGTGCCTGAGTGTAGTTGCCTGAGGAGGACAAAAGATGGCATTGGATCCGTTAGAGAGGGAATTACAGGCAGTTGTAATCTGCCACATGTGGATACTAAGAACCAAACCCGAGGTCTAGGGAGCATCACACGTTACCACTGCATTTCTCTCCAGTACCAACTTGCAAAAATTTCATGCAATCTGGAAATACATTTTTCCCTTTTGATATTGTCTCTTTTTCTTATTTTGATATCTTTTTAACTTTATTCTCTGTTCTAGTTTGTTTGGGTATGCAGTGATGTTATTTACTTAATAATTCATGTATTTTTAAAAAATATAAGCACTTATTTCTTTGAATTTCCACCCCTCTGCATTGTTTGATCTGAATATTACATACTTTTTTTTTTTTTTTTTTTTTTTTTTTTTTT
>NW_022196906.1:86702559-86716199 GCF_008632895.1 Mastomys coucha | reverse complement strand
TTTCTTTGTGTAGCCCTGGATGTCCTGGAACTTACTCTGTAGACCAGGCTGGCCTCGAACTCAGAAATTCACTTGCCTCTGCCCCTCAAGTGCTAGGATTAAAGGTGTGCGCCACCACTGCCCAGCGAAAGATTGTACTTTTAAAAATCATTAAATTACCAGTTTCTAAACCTTCTTTGGGCTTTGTTTTTGATACATGCTTATTAAGGAGTGTGGCTTAATTGCTACAGATTAGGTATTTCTTTTGTCTTTCTGTTAGTGAGTTTTAGTCTAATTCAGAGGACAACTACTGTCATACCAGATTATGACTGTTTAATTATCGAATACAATTTCTTAATCTCTTAACCATCTCTCCAGCTCTTCAAATAAAATTTCTAAAATTCATGTAAGATAGTCTATTCCATTTTATGTACTCAGATTTCTACTGAAAATAGTAAATTTTATAATTTCCTTTCTCCTGAATATATCCTTGTGTCACACTGCCCTTTATTGGAAACAATTATCCCCTTCCCCTTTGCAGGTAACTGCCCTAGATGCAGAATGCACTACTGCAGATTTAAACTTGCATATCATGACTGTCTTGTGATATTTGGAGACCCAGCAATACTTCTCTGGTCTTGGCTCTTTGGGATCTGATGTGAATCTATAATTCATAGTCATGCTCTACACTATTTCTTTCCGGATGCTTTCAAGTCAATTTCCGAAGTTTGGGTGCATGCATTTGCAGGTTGAATTTATGCTTTCTTGTATTTCATGAAACTCTTGAATCTCTTGTTCAGCAATAGCTTTCACCAGATTTAGGAGTCTTGGACACTGCTTCTTTGAATATTCTCCTCACTACTCTTTCTTCTGAGAGCTATTTCTGTATCTAGTTCCCTGAGGGAGGTATTGAAAGAGGGTACAGACTGGGACCAAATGCTGCAAACTTTTGGTAATTTAACTCTTTCTTGCTATTCTGGATGTAAAAGCTGCTGTCTTCTGATTCAGGAAAAAAAAAAAGCTTAAATTACCTATCATTCTACAAGTCCTTGAAACTCTTCTCATTTTCTTAGTCTATTACGGTTCTCATTTAGATGAGTTCTACTGGTCTCTTCTCAAAAAATATCTTTTTCTATCATATTTGCCTCCTTCCCTAATACCTTCCAGATATAATACCCCTTTGTTGACTATTTGCTTTTCTATATTCTTTTTAATTGTTTTTAAGCTCATCAAGCTTGAATTGTGTTGTGCAAATATTTTTGGGTGTGGGCCATCTACTAGATCATGGTGGACCTACTTTTAAAGAAAATTTATTCTCCATCTCCCAACAACTATTAATTGCTAGTAGTTCTTTAGATTGGTGGAACTTTGTGCCTACCTCTCCTATATATGATGGGATATTGCCTGATTTAAACTTACATAGAACTTGTACATGTTGTCACAAACAATTTGAATTCACATATGCCAGTGTCATATGTGTCTGGAAATACTGTTCCTGTTATCACCTACAACTTCTGGCTCTTCTAATCTCTCTGGACCTCTCTTTTGCAATGATCTATGGCCCCTGGCAGAAGATGGTGTGATTTAGAGGTCCAATTTAGGGCTGATAATTCCATAGTCTCTTATTTTCCCCACATTGACCAGTTGTGAGTCTCTGAGGTTTATCAACTTCAACTGCAATAAAAGCTTCTCTGATGGTGCTTGAGAGATGCATTAATCTATGGGACTAAAGACAAGTTATCAGGAGTCAATTTAACATTCTGTGCATTAGCTCTTCTGCTGCTGTAGGCCAGTTAAGTTTTAGACTCTTAAGTGACTTCTGGGCAACACCCTAAAGTAAGTCCAAACTCAGGTAAGAGGTCGGTGTTCTCTAGTTAATCATATCAATACTATATTTTAGCTTATCTTTTTTTTTTTTGCTGTGACTAGAGAAAATAGAGGATATTATATTGCACACATGGACTGTATACATTAATAGAACTCGACAGTTTTATTAAACTCCCCAAAACTAATCATTTCCACAGAAGTTATGCTAACTTTCTTGAGCTCAATGCCACTTACATCTTCACTATTTGCTCAAAATTGAAATTTCCTGCTGCAGGGAGGAGGGAAATTCAACAAGTAAATGAGACTTACAAGACTCAGGGAGGGAACAAGACTTTGCAAGGTTCAAGAAGCTTCTAAAACTTCCAAGAACCACAAGGCTATCTAGGTTTAAGCAGCAAGGGTAGAAGGAAGAGAAGGCTCCCATCATCAAGTAGTGCAGGGTGCTCCAGGGATGTAGCTTTTGTGAGTAACAATGTACACTCGGGTTGGCTTTTTATTGATGTAGTTTTAAGTGATCCATGATTCTCCAAGTACAACTCATCTATTGCTATGTTCCTACATATGATCCCAATCAACTCAATAGCATTCATATCTAGATTTAGTGGAATAATTTCTTTCATCCCTCTTCATTGCTCTACATGCAGATAAATTTGTCCACATCTCCCCAGGAGATGATGTAGATATAGATTGTGTGTGTGTATGTGTGTGTGTGTGTGTGTGTGTGTGTGTGTGTGTGTGTATGTGTGTGTGGTATGTGTGTGTATGTTCAACATTCTCTTAAAAATAGAAAGTATTTTGAAAAGACACTAAACTAAAATTTCTGAGTTTGTAGAAGTTGGCTGTGCAATTTTAGACATTTCAATAGATTTAAGTTTAATCCTGCAGGGACAAAACCTCAACTAGATGGGTTATTTGAGAAGAAGCACAGCATACTGCTAAATTTTACTATAACTCAATCAGCTCTGAGAAGTATCGAGTGATAAGTATAATTTCTTCAACATGACTATTATATTTAATTTCACAAGGTCAGAAATCTAAAATTCGATATTTCTATAATGGATTTCCTAATGATGTAACAGTATCAAAGAACAGTATTTCTAAATGTCATGTGTTACCAGTTAGTTCTGACATTACTGAGCAGTAGATTGCCTTATATTATAATGCATATTTTATGCTATAGTGATTGCTGTAATTAAATTTATCGAAGCTTGGCTGAGAATAAAGTACAAAGTTGTGTCAATGAACAAAGTCTTGTCATCTTTGTCACATGAAGTATGACATCTACAGCCTTTAATTATGAAGACAGAAACCAGAATGTTAACATTTTTTTAAACTGTTTCAAAAGCTAGAAAAAGTAAACACACAGTTAACTAGTTGGACTAGAGTGGAAAAGAAAAGTACTTTATTCCAAAAGGTCTGTACTGAACATATCTACATTAACTAAGTTAGCAATCCAGAGATGCAAACAAGGTAATCATCCAATTAAATAGATAAGAAAAATGTTTAGAAAAATTTACATCGTCTGATAAGAGCCCTGAGCTAAGAATGGAGTGGGAATTCATTGGTTCATTTAAGGGCACCTAAGGGAAAGTTATATCAAAAACCATGTGTAACAGCTCTAAAATTACTTAGGATGAAAACCAAGAAAGGATAGCTATTATTTCTTCTTCTAACAACACTGCATTGGAATAACTCAGGACAAAAATAGAAAACAAAACAAAGGCATAAATTCTGGAAAGAAAATAAGTTAGAAACTGAATGTAGTCAGATGTCAAGGCGCATAGCCTACTCTAGAGTTCTTTTCAATAAGTCTTCTGCAGCCGGTTTCCCTCGGTCTTCTTCTATGCTTCTCAGTTGTTTTACTTATATAACATGGATTTACCTTCCATATACTAGTTAGATCTCCCTAATCCCTATTATTTTAGTACCAGTTCAAAACCAGCTTTTTATGGAAGTCTAATGATCTCTGTTGGCCCACCTGCTGGGGTGGGAAGGTGTCTTGGAACTCAGAAGCCCAGGAACCTCACAGCTCTGAGGTGAGATAGTATCCCAATGGAAGGGCATGCTGAGATACTGGAGCCCAGGAACCGCCTAGCTCTGAGAGGCAGCTTCCTCAGCAGAGGCACTGACGCTCCCAGGGGAGAGGATCCGTAGCCAAGCTGAAGAGTTCAGGAGTCTCAGCTCCACTTCTTTTCTTTGCTTCTTATCCTCCTTCTTTTATTGCTTCTTATCTTCTTCCAATGAGAGAATCACAGGAGGCAATACATTTCAAGAAAGACTTGTCAGAGGGGCCAGGGAGTGGAGGGATGAACCCAGGGTTGGCTGACCTCTGCAGACAGCAAGGAATTGGACAAAGGGGTTCTTGGGGAGGGGGTCTTTCTAGAGCAGAGATTTGTAGGATAAGGATTGGTAGGATTTCAAGTCCTGAGCTTGGGGAAGCTCAAGGATTGGTGGGTTTAGGGGCTCAGGGATTGGTGGGTTTCTGTGGGACGATCAGGGACTGGTGGGTTTTACTATTTAGGGATCGATAGCATTTGTTCAGACTTTTCACCTAAAATTAGCATAACGTGGGGAGGGTCTTTTTGAGAGCCTGGAAATGAACTTTGTGTCAGTTACATAAGCTGGAAACACAGCTATGACAGTTAGGGAGACTGGAAGAGAGGCCTTGAAAGTTTACAAAGTATACAAAGTTTACAAAGAGAGTCTGAGGCAGGGAGAGGCTTCCCTGCCACTTGAGTGGCATGAATAGCCAACAGTCTCTCCATACTTCAGAAAAACGCATGCACCATATCCTCATACCATTATAAATGGCATTCTCTCATGCAAGTATAATTCCATTTTGCTTTTCTATAAGCAAATTCACAGATGCAGGTATTTGTAAATAAAGAAGTTGTATTGTGTTTTGCATTGTGGTAAGAAGCAATTTTAGGAAAGAAGATTTATTTCAGCTCACAGTATGATAGTGTACTCCACCATTATAGAGAAGACATGAAGGCAAAAGTTTTAGAAAACATCCGTGGTTGAAAGCAGAAAAAGATGAATTTGGGTTCTCAACTCATCTTTTTAAGAATCTTGTTTATTTATCTACTTATGTATTTCCTTACTTATGGAGGTTTGAATATATACCACGGTGAAGGGATAATGGTTAAAGGAAAACAGTAGGAGTCTCCCCTTCCACCATGTGAATCCTGAGAATCAAACTCAGGTCATCAGGCCTGATAGCAAGTTCCCTAACTAGCTAATGTATCTCACTGTTGTCCTTTGATTTATTTATTTCAGATCAGAACTCCAGCTCATTGAACAGTGCCAACTATATCAGGGTGGTCTTTCCACTTCAATTAACCTAAGCTAAAAGTTTCCTCATAAGCATACACACACAAAGGTTTGTCTCCTAGAATATTCTAGATTCTGCTAACATCACAGCAAAATTTAACCACTACAATTCTACCTCTTGTCAATTAACACATAAACCTATCGGTCTTAAATCATAAATTTCTACCCCATCTCTCTACAGAATCACAGGCACCTCAGAATACAAAATACATTATGCCAAACTTCAAAAGTGTCATAATTTTTACAAGCTCTAATACTGTTCAAAAGTGCAGAATATCCTCTGATTCACATTTAACATAGAGTCCTTGTCTCATCAGAAAGAAAATTCTATACCTCCAATATATAATTCACAGGGTTGAGGTTTGGTCTATTACTATGTATTGTAATGCAAAATTTTGCACCTAAAGGTCAAGACCTACAAATAAATTCTCAAGTTGCAAGCTTTGCTGTGTAAAACTTGTTCAGTGATTTAAAACTATTTGTTAAGTAAAATTGGCAACAGCCAATTACTGGAGGGATTAGAGGTAAGTGGGTTTTGAGCTACATGGTTGGGGAAGAAGAGAGAGGAGAAAGGAGAGGCCAGGAAGAGAAGGAGGAAGAATGAGAGGAGAGGAGTAAGTGGCCATGAGGGAAGATGGAACATGAGTATTTGGCCAGGGAAAACAGTAAGTATTTGGGATATACTGCCAGGGAAACACATAAAAGAGTAGATTATGGATTACCCTCCAGTAATTGTCAAAGCCAAATAAAATAACCACAGTCTGAGTCTCATTTATTTATAAGCTAGTTAGGGATAAGTTTAAATTGGTTATGCTACAGCACACAGAAAACAAAACAAAACAAAACAAAAACAAAAACAACAACATTGCTATTCTAAAAAGCAAAGGACAATTGATCGAAAGAAAGTCGGAAACTCACCAAGACAAACAAAAATTCTATAGTGCCACATTGGACATCTGGAATCTGTGATGAGATAACCTGGCCTCCAAAGGGCTTGGATGGCCCACTTCAGCTCACTTCAACAACTTGTTGCTTGTTGCAACAAGTAGGCTCTGCCTTGAGCTGCCTCTACTCCATGCCAGCATCCTTTCTTGGCTCACAGTTCAGTATCCTGAGATCTCCATTGCAAGTTAGATTTTGCTTACATTAGGCAATTAATGCTACTCAAATTGCCCCAGAAGTGCTGGTTCGAGTTCCTCACTACCTGTCCCACTGTTCTGGATTCCCAAATGAAAGACATTCACACACAGCCTTATATCTAAACGTGCCTTAAACAGCTCAATGGTTGTACCTCTGTCAAACTTCCACATTGCTAATACTTCCCCTTTGATACTCCTGTGTTGTTATTTACTAAAATCTAAAATCTATATTCCATCTTTGCTACCCTAGATCCATGGGGGAGGGGGAGGGGCCCATCTTCCTGGCTCTTCGATGATCAGTATACTCTCTCTTCTACAGCTCTCTAGCCTGGACCTTACTCCTTTCCCATGATAGAGATTCTCCTTTTCTTCCTCAGTCTCCTTGCCCAAAAATCCTAATGTCCCACTGCCCAGTCATTGGCCACTGGCAACTTTATTTACCAAATCAGAACCAACTGGAGGAAGGTACCCTCAGCATCTTACATACGGATTCTTGTTCAATTTTGTGAACCCAAATACCATAACACAAGCATTAAACTGAATCCACAGCAGATTTCACTTTCATAGCTTTACACACTGGCCTGTTAGGACCTCCTTCCAGGGACTCTAACCTTGTTGCACAGTTCACCAGCACAGTGGCTCTCTGTAATAGCTCCATGAGATTGCGTGACCCCATCACTCTCGTCTTTCATACCTCTAAAACCAACAGGGAAGCTCTTTCCTACATGGTTGTTTTCTAGAAGAAAACCATGTCAGTGGCATTCTCGGTTATTCTCTTTTCAGAGGAATTTGGATTTTGCTTTTTCAGGAGATGTAGCCTCTGGTGAGTATTAGGCTTTTCCTCAAACCACCTTTCCTCTTTACCCAGGGCAGTAGAGGCTTCTCTGTAATGGTGCTAATACCTTAAACGATTAACAGCTGCATATCAATATTTCATGTGCTTGCAACTGTAAATACCCTTCGTTTCTTCCCAAAGAGCACATTTTCCTTTTGAGCACATCTTTTTTTGGCTAGTTCTCTCCCTCTCTTTGACTATAGACTTAAATAAGTGTGGGAGCCATGGCACAATCTGGATCCTACCCTATCTGAATGTTTGTTCCACCCAACAAATTAGTACTTTGTTTTGAAATTTGGTCTAACTTAATTTCTCAGAACACAAGTACAGCAAGACTCTTTGCAAGAATATAGTAGTAAGGTTAGCCAAATTTCCATTAGAGTTCTTGTTTCTATCTGAAACGTCCAGAGCTGGGGCTTCTGCTATCTGCATTTCTCTAGCACGTTGATTTTTCAAATTCTGATAGCAATGAGCCATTCAGTTCTGCTTAGGGCATTGTAATACTTTTCTAGCACAAAATCCCAAACTACCCCATATCCCTCATGCAAAGTCTTTCTGAGAGTCTATGAACCACATGATCAGGATTATTATAACAGTGATCCTAGTTATGGTACCAAATGTCTGTATTGGTTATATTTTCAATTGTAGAAACAAAACACCTAACAGAAAACAAGTTAAGGAAGGACAGTTTCTTGCAGCTTGATTATTTCAGCTCATAAGGGGGCTAATTTACTTCAGTTTTACCTAACCCAATCTGTGAGAACAGAATTAACTTTTTTGTTTATGTGAGCCTTTGTGGCCACACAACTTTTCACTGCACTTATTGTTGCACCATCTTAATTCCACCTTCTTAACTGACCTGACAAGCTTCTAATACATGACTACTTAAAAGACAAACCATAGCGTAACCATCTACAGTGATATCACTCTGACCATGTTTATCAGATAAGGATAAAATGAATTCTTATGAATGAACACATAGAAAACTGGATTTGTCAGAGTTTCAGAAGAATAGAGATGACAGAATGTCTGGGACAATAGAGTGGCATGTAGAGTAGCAGGGACAATCTCATGGGACAATAAAGTAGGACAAAAATCAAGAAAGTACTTGTCAGTGTGCTCCATAGGGCAGGGGAGAGAAGAAGGCTTTAGAAGATGAGTGATGTCATAGGGAACCATATTTATTCCAATCCACTTGGAATTTTGCAGCACATGCTTTGGTGTAAGGGTAAGACTATTGTGTCTAAACACTGCTGTGTTGATTAAATCTCATGGAAAATATAATAGAAGGCTAAGAGTCCAGGCTGGGTTTAGGGTCTAGTGAGTAAAGTTAATAAAAGCCACAGTTTTTGCAGTAAGGAAAGTGAATGTCTAAATAAGAACCCTGACCAGGTCATTAGCAACCTTGGTGTCTATGTGCAAGCTGCAAGGATGAGTCTGAGCAAGTAAGTCTGAATGAGTCTTTCGGGTCTAGATTCTCAGATGCTTTCACGGTCATATCAGTAGCAGGCGGCTGGACTGTATAGTTCTTTATCATGCTTCCCTTTCCAGAACTACCTCATATATTCAGGTTTGAAAGCAGGATCTCAAGGAAAATGTCGATCATAGCTATATAGTGAATATTCTGCTATAAATAGAGCTCAGTCGACTGAAGACTCTCACCTTCAACTCTGATCCTTAATAAGAAAACTGACTCTGATGACTTCAATATTTCTATTTTCATGTGTTTCATATTTCGCCAGGCAGTGATGGTGCATGCCTTTTGATCTCAGAGATCACAAGGCCAGTGTGATCTAAAGAGCGAGTTGGAGGACACCCAGGGCTACACAGAAAACTCCCTCTCTCCCCAAAAGGGATAGAAATAAGAATGCTGGGTTTGAGGTGGGGTGTGTTAATAAGTTGTGCAGGTGAGACTGTTGTATATGGTGATAGTGTCTTTGTAAAAGTGTAAGGATACAGAAACCCAGAAAGAAGGTGTCATCTTATAGAATAAGATCTTAGCAGACAGTAAATATGTCACTGCCATGATCATATGGCTAGTCTACAGTATTGTGAAAAACAAATTTATGGCCTCTTGTTATATCATCCCAATCAGGAAAAGATACCCATTTTTCACTCTATTTTCCTCTTTCCAAGATCATTATGTTGCAAGCTTATTTCTTTTTGATTTACATTTTCATAAGATTAACTTAAACAATAATAATTATTATATATTATATATTATATATAATTATGAAATCAATTGTATTTTATTAATGACTAAAATATTGTTAATAAAAATCAAAATATTCATTAAGAAATTTCACTGTACCTGACTGTTGAATACTTTACACTTGAAAAATACTATTCATTGAAAGTATGTTTTTATGTTTCTTTTGGTTTCCTGACTTCTAGTTGATAATGACAGTTTCTAAACACGAGCAGAATCACAACTGTAAGTAAGATAAGTTTTAACAGCTAAAGTATCCTTGTCCATTTGGGGATAAGAAACCAATAAAAACAGAAAAGATAGTCTTTGTAACCATCTTTCTGCAAAGCACACTGCAAAGCAGCAATTGCATTTAAACAAATACAGTGACTGTATAATGTAATACAGGGACCTGATAAAGGGATATGCCTGGATTATGGCTCTCAAATGCTGTGTAAATGCCATATAGCTAGCCATTTTACAGAGAACAGTAAGACCTGTAAAGAGAAATACAGCAGAAACAATACTATAAAAGTGATAGAAGCTGACTTAGCAATATCCATACAATCTCCGAGAATAACAGAGTTTAAAGGTTCCCCACAGAGCTCATTCTTTATTGTAGGTATTTTGATAGAACACTCAAACTTGAAAATATAGCTCTTAGCCAGACACTGGCAGCTTATCACTACTTAAACAGCTTGAGATGAAATTTGGCATTGGGAAAACATGGAACATCTTAGTGGCAAAGCCACCAAGGCTACTCTGCATATAATTATTTGATAAGTTTAAAACAGAGCAGATTATCACAATTATGTCTCAGAACAGACATTGGTAAATGACACAGAATTGATGTGCTACAGAAATAGCCGATAAAAGACTAAACTGCCGCCAACGCTAATCAAATTCCAGACTCTAATAGCCCAAGGGAATTCATACTTTCCCAGCTGGGCTAATTCTAGCCAATGCCATAAGAGTCACTTAATAGTGCTTTTACATGGAAAAGCATGTCTGCTCACAGAACTCATGGGTTTACAGGACAAATTATAACCTGTCACCCTCAACAGACCCCTTAAAACATCCATTAGAGACCACCTAAAGCAACCCTGTTAAGACCTGCTCAAAATAGCAGGGATCTGGTATTTTGCAATTTGATATTTGAAAACAAGCAAAATCTGACTTGTTCCCATAGCTATGCATAATTAACAGACATTAGGAAACACACGTGGATGGCTTTGGGCTTTCTCTGTGTAAATCAGATTTCTCTGGTGGAAATTCTAAGATGGATTAAGAAAGTACAGTCAGAAATATCTGGTAATAACAGAAGATAGCAGGATAGCAAGACCACAGCATCTCAAAGCACTGCAGAGAACTGCTCTGTTCTGAGCCTTGGCAAGCTGGAGGTGAGCTCCCTCTGAGCAGTTTCTGGACAGGCTAACCTTACCTAGGTCCTCTCACATCAGTTTAATCATTGACTAGAAGGCATCTACTAGGAAATATGAGCTCTGAGCCAGTGGGTTCCCACAGCCTGGGCTCACTCTTGTTGCAGAATATGAGATGGAAAAGACTACCACAGTGAGAGAAGGAATGACCTAGAAATACTAAATGAATCCAAGGAAACCTAGCAGTGGCTCACTGCTCTTCTTAGCAGCCTTTCCTTAAGGGCAATGAAGCTTGACCTCAGTGCTTCATTAACACTGGTTGTATACCAACACAAGCTGTATGTTGTTGTGTTAACTTGTCCTGGAAAAGCACAAGAAATTTTTTTTATTCTAAAGGGGCACTGATGATACACCAAAGTATGACTCCATTGAAGTCCAAATTGGTATAACCACTTAGTTTATTATGCTTTCTTACAGGACAGAGATATGGGTTTACTCACACAAAAGTGAAGAGTGTCAAAACATTTGTCACATAGGAAACCTCCTTACATACCCCTATTGATAATATTCAACTAATCTTTTATTTCCTACATCCTCTAGAAACTCCCATGACCTCTGCAGGTGGCCACTATTATCAACTTTAGGGTCACGGTCTGTACCCTAAGAATCCATGTTCATTCATTCAGCCTCGAGAAGTCAATTGGAACTGCCAAGTGAATAGCAAAAGGGAGAAAAACTATATTTATTCAGTGTGGCTAAGGGAAAAGCACAGCTCACAGACAACCTCATTCCAGACTGAATAGCCTCCCCATCTTATATTCCAGCCAGAACAGTAGCCCCTCCCTTGACTAACTATTTCAATTTCCCAAAACCAGGTTCCTGAAGACAGCACCATTAATAGCACTTCTAAAGGTCTTACCACTCATTGACTGCATGTACCAGACCACAGCACCTATGAATAATCCAGCCCTGATAAAAAGCCTAGTTCACTCTCAGTCCTTGTCGACTGAGTGTGTTTAAGAAATCTATTCCTTATCAAACAAGTCCCACACTCAAGCAGCGGCCCCATCATTCTTTTTTTAATTTGGTCTCTGTGTGAGGACAGATGCTCAGAGTAGAGACCCTTTTTTAACTCAGGAACCAGTGGGCACCAGCTGCTCATTCATACTAAGACCTGAATACTGGGGACTTTTACTCTCCCACCTATAGGGTTTAGCCATATCTCCAACAACATTGCTGGTAATTTTCTCTCTTTTCTACCCCTCTTCTTCTCCATCCCACTTACACCTCTCTTTCTGGTGAGGTTTCTTGCTAGCTGCTGTATTCTCCATCAACACTGGACCACTCCTTCATAGTCAGTGAACTTCCAGTCTCCCCCAAGGCACCATGGTAGCCTGTCCCTGAACAACTGCCCAGACTCAGAGCTGGGTATAGTCTGTGTCTGGTCTCTCAGGAGAGGGTCTCTCAGGAGAGGAGTATCTGAAATCCTGAAAGACATGTCTATATGGGACCTTTAGAACTCTCTGTTAGCACCATGGTGTGGGGCAAGTGGACAATGCTACCAACCAGAAGAACTGGTAAGAGTCAACCAACCTAAACCCTGGGAAATCTCAGAATTGAGAATGTTAGGCATGAGGACATCTCCCTGCCAACCTACCTGAGCTGACACCCCACTGAGAGGACCATGACAATCAGTCACATACAATAAAAATCTGGAGTTCTCCATGTTAATGAGGTATCTAGATAGGCCTCAGGTATTTAGCCAATGAGCTTTTCTTCCTGGGCAATTCTTCCAACAAAAGGTATTTAAAGCCTGGTTCACTCTGAATAAGATATATTCATTCACATTAGCCATTAAATAATGCGCTTTGGATAAGCAAGGACCTCCTTCATCATCAAGGATTGCTTTTAGGGGCAGGGAGAGACTTCATTGTAAAGAGCCAATCCTAAAGCCTCAATCTCCATCTCTCTTCCAGCCCCTCCTTATTCTTGCACTCACTTGGAACCAAAGTGGATTCCGGACCTGGTACCCCCATCATGGACTGTGTTCTGCTTCCCGAGTGGCTTGCCCATGTGCTTAGGCACCACACCCATGAGGGAGACAAGCAGCCCAACATCATGAGTTTCTAAATTGTCAAAACGCTCTCAACCTGTAGTGTAGAAAGGAGGGGTAAGGGGTTGTGTGTGGGGGTGTCTCTTCCTTTTATTTGGGCTGTGAGGTAACCACATGCACTACCACGCACTGGTAAGGCAGCAGCAGGCAGGTGAAATGAACGTTGGAAATTTATGGTGGTTGCCACGGCAACAGACTTGGAGGGACCAGCTACCTTAAAGCCAGTCTTTGATTCCAACACAATCCACATCTCAAGGTACCATTTGTCCAGCTTCTCTAAATGTATCTCAAGGGCAAAATGCCTCCAGGTGAACATTTCTTTCACTGCACTGCCTGGTCACTGTGTAAATCTTAATGGCCCGATAATGGTACAAATTCAAAAAAAATATTGATAATGTAAGAATGTAAACTGGCAAGTGGCAGGAAGTTCCTTCCATCCACATCCTCATCCTTCTGTACGTCAACCCTCTTTCCCTATCCAAATTCTGATCTTGAAAGAGGCCCCTCTGCCCTTCTCCCTTCAAAGACCCACCTTCCCACTCCTTCCTCTACCACCCAACCAGCATGGCAGCCTTGACTCTCGGTGTTCCAGCCTGGTGTTGCTCTTAGCATTTTGTCAAAGCTCCGCCCACAGTTACCTAGCAACAGCCAGGTGTGCCTGACTCACTATAAAAGAGGCTGCTTGCCCCTTCCTCTCTCTTGCTCTTGCTCTTGCCTTCCTGCTCCTCTTCTCTCCATGTGCTCATGGCTGGCTGGCCTCTACTTCTTCTCTTCTTCTCTTTTCTCTTCTCTTCTCTCTCCTCTCCTCTCCCCTCCTCTCCTCTCCCTCTCCTCTCCCTCTCCTCTC
>NW_022196906.1:86676220-86702427 GCF_008632895.1 Mastomys coucha | reverse complement strand
GTATGTGTCTCAACTCCCCTCCCCATGCCCTGAATAAACTCTATTCTATACTATACCCTATACCTTCCTGTGGCTGGTCCCTCAGGGGGAAGGGATGCCTCAGCATAGGCCCCCCTTCCCCCACACCTCACCACACTTCCACCAAAACATATCCCTTCTCTCTTTATCTTTTTATAAACATATCAGTTGCTGTTTCCTGAAGGACTCCCATCAGTCACAGGAGCAAGAAAGCTTCCTGTGTGCTCCATTGCCCCCTCACAACACTCACATCCCTTCAGGCCCCCTCACAACACTCACATCCCTTCAGGCCCCCTCACAACACTCACATCCCTTCAGGTCCACCTCCATTCTAAGCCTTTCCCTCTCTTGCCCTCATCCCAGCAACATGCCCCCACCCCTTAAAGACCTGTGTTCTCTCTCCTGTTATGAGGTCCAGATTATTCTCCCCAGGAGGGAGATATCCCAGCTCAAAGGAACACCTTGAAAACATTTTGCTTATTCCATGTCTGACCTGGCCCAACTACAGTCTCAATTGGGCTGCTTTCCCAAAGATCATTTCACTTCAAGAAGTTCCTTCACATCTCCCAGTTGTTAGCCTGACCTGGAGACATGTTTATATTATCATACTGTCTACTCTAATGGTAGACAACAAGCTACCCTCTAGACACTCTACTGAAATTCATAGTCAGAATCAGAAACCAAAACAAGATCCAGCTACTGCGAGGAAAATGCTCCTATGCTCATTTCTCTATCTTAGGCTCTTTCTTTCCCACTCTAAAACTTCCTCTTTTCTTGAGTCCCACCTCTGTTTGTCCAAATCACACTCATAATTCCTCCAAATGCCTGTTTCTTGACAGCAATGTTTAGCCCTGGAAGGATCCTGTGCTTCAGACGCATGCCATCCCTTTACAACCTCTTAAAGACTAGCTTGGAATTCCTGTGCCCTACAATTTCATTCTGTTCCCTGATACATGTATCCCAGTCTTGATCATCAGGACATGCCTGACACGTGTGCCTGACCTCCATCAGGACATGCCTGACACATGTGCCTGACCTCCATCAGGACATGCCTGACTGTGCAGATACTCCCCCTAGCAGCACTAAGGGTCCTGACAGGATAGATATGAGAATCTTAACCTGGGGTTAACTATCACATTCTAAATAATTACCAGATAACTTCAAAGATGTTATGACTTCGTTCTTAGTAGTAGACAGACTATGCCTATCAAGACTGGACAGACTCCCCAGCTGCTGTTTTTCTGAAGAGCCACTGCTGATTCATCTCCTGGTGACTGCCCATAGACGTATATGTGTGCTTTCTGATTGAACAATGCTGTTTCTTTACCAATACACTGTTGATATAACTTGCCAGTTAAATCTGGCGAGAGATGGGGTGCAGAGGCTAAAAGGCAGGGTCACTGTCCTTCAACAAGCCTCGAGCTCTGGCCTAACCACTCTGCTCACTTCCTTATTTCCTTTGGCTGCCTCCTTTATTCCAACTGCCCTTTGCTCCTCTTTCTCTCTTTTATTAACCTCTTACAAAAGCTTTTGAGAAACAGGATTATTGAAATTTCCCCACTGACCTTCTAGGAACACATCAAAGCAGTTCATCCATCCTCCTCCATACCCTGACTAAGAGAAATTGAAGAGTGTGAAAGAGACCGACAAAATCCCTTTTCTCTCCCTCCTCTTCCAGGAGAAATTCTAGTTATCCCAGAATTGGGCAGAGTACTTAATAATTGGTCAGGACAAACCTGCAAGTTATTCACTCTCAAACAAACTTTAAGATGCATGAAAGGAAAGGAAGGACTGTCTGTCCTGACTCCAAATACATCTTTAGAGTGATCAACATGTTCAGGAACATCTGGGCAGAGCTGAGTCTCACTATAGGTAAGGGCAAGACTGGGTACCTACGGAGATAATGATCTATGTACTTTTAGATAAGTTAGTGTTACCTGAAAAAAAAAAAACATTGTTGGTCCATAGTACAGGGCAGCAGAAGGACATTCTGTGGTGGCCAAGGGAAACACTAGCAGGTGAAGCTGTGAAAGGATCTATGTTCCATGCAGAGGATCCCACATTTACCTCCCCTAAAGAGGAAGAACACATAATTAATAGTTTCCAAAATCTCAAAGGGAAATAGCTACTCCTATAGAGAGAAAAATGCTATCAAATCCTATAACAAAGGAGGTTTTCACTTGGATACCTCAAGGGAGCCTTTCAAGCTTATTCAAGCTTTGGGTCTTTTCCAAGACCAAAGAACCTAGGGCAATGAGTGCTATGAACTTCATCACTACTAAGTCTCCAGTCAAGAACAAAGCCAAACAACCATCTCTGGGGGCCACACAACCCCCATCTCCTGTTGCATCTCTAGTGGAATGAGTGAACTCCTCCACTGGACAGTATAATTGGATATAGCTACAGTTTTGAGCATATGACTAACAAGCCAAAGTTGTTGTTCCTGCAAACATATATCTGTTTATATAGTGGAAGACCTCTATTTAAAGTCTTAAGAGTTTATTGGAAACAGACTTATAGTTTAGTATAATCACTTTAGAATATCACTTTCACCATGACTTTTAGACATTTTATTTTTTACTCCATCTCAAGACACTTTCTACAAAAAAATTATGGCTCTAAATTCTAGAAGGCTCATTTGATGTCCATATTTACATATGTGACATAGTGCTTCTCGGGGTCCTGAATTAATTCAAAGCCCAGATCAAAATAGCACCTGGTTTTGAGTAGAACTTGTTCTGGTGGTGTACTACTAATAAAAATATAGATTGGATCAACTATATCTTTTTCAATAGCAATGTTCTGTTAAGTATAACCACAATGCTATCAGAAGAAGGCTGAACAACTCAGTCTCCCCAGCGACATGGCTTAGAACAGACTAGAATTAGACATGAGTATGGCTAAAAACATGTAGATTCTATATGATAACGGAAGGGCAGTATTGTACCTTTATCCCCAATGATTCAACTCCAGATAGGAGTTACCAAACAAAGTCACTGTGCTCTCTCTAAAGAGACAAAAATCCAGGAATAGATAAAGCCTTACTATTTGAAAAATGATTTATGGAGATGGAAAGAAATAATGACATCTACTTTAACAACTGTCTATACAGTAGTCGGCATTCTATTTTGCTTTTCTATTGCTATGACAAAATACTAACCAAAACCCGCTTGCAGAAGAACGGGTTTACTTCACCCTACAGTTGTAGTACATCCCTGAGTCAAGTTAGGATAAACATTCAAGGCAGAATTCTAAAAGAAGAACTGATGCAGAGGCCATGGAGGAGTTGCTTACATGCCTTAATCCCATGGCGTTCTCAGTCTGCTTTTTTGTGTAAGTCAGGGTCATTTGACAGGAGTGACATGACCCATAGTGATTGGGCCCTCCAGCCTTCATAATTAATCCTGGAAACACTCCTGAGGCTTGCCTACAAATCAGATAGAGGGTCTTTCCTCTTATGATCTCCTTTTTCAAAGCAATTCTAGTTTGTGTAAAGGTGACAAAAACTAGCTAGCACAATGAGACAATAGTCTAATGGGGTGTTGCATAGTCTGCTGTGTTCAGAATTAGAACAGAGACTTCAAGAAATAGCATTAACTAAACAACTCACTGCAACTTATATAACCACAATTGACAGGTAACATTGTTGAAATTTGAAGAGTCCCTGGTGTAATAAAGATGGGGAAGAGAAAAGAAAATTATAAGTAACTCAAGTATTTCTTTTAAAATAATAATCGCAGGAATGTAACCATCATAATGTTATTTTTCTCCTTGCACCTTTGTCAAATATTACCTATGCAGAGGCCCTGCTCCACTCAGGCCCTTCATTATTGATGTACTGATTCTTTTAAAACTAACCAGTCTTAAAAGACTGTGAGGTCAAACCCTGAACCAATAGGAAAAACTATTGTGTTAGGAGAAAAGCCTGTGGAATAACTTGTTTGGTGTGATTGCTGCTCAACTGCTCAACTCTACAAACGCAAAAGCCAATTTAGTTTCATATTGTCCAGACATTCTTTGTGTGATGTGAGTGTAGTTACTGAAACTTTGATTTTACTTCCAACAATATGTGGAGAAGGCTTCATGATCATACTATACGAGAAACACAGATGAACATATTTGTGCCTTTCCACAAGATTAGAATATGTTCAGTATTAATAAATTTAAAAGGCTCAGCTGTTTTTATGGTAGCATTATGCCAGATAATTCTACTTCCTTCGTAACCTGACCAAGGCAAATTTAATTCATTTATTCTGATCTTAATTGCTAATATTAACTCACATATCACATAGCATAAATAAGGCTCACATATCCGTGTATGCATAAATGCAGAATGCCGAATGAATACAAATTAAGGAGTTTACTGCAGAATGCAGTACATATCAAAAGTGGATTCTCTTAGAATTTGCATTACTGTGAACAGACACCATGACCAAAGCAACTCTTACAAGGAAAATGTTTAATTTGGGCTGACTTACAGGTTAAGAGGTTCAGTCCATTATCATCAAGGAAGGAGGATGGCAGTGTCCAGGCAGGCATGGTGCAGGAGGAGCTGAGAGTTCTACCTCTTCATCTGAAGGCTGCTAGAAGACTCACTCCCAAGCAGCTAGGATGAGGGTCTTAAAGCCCACACCTGCAGTGACACACCTACTCCAACAAGGTCACACCTCCTAATAATGTCACTCTCTGGGTCAAGCATATTCAAACCATCACATGGTTCTAGAGAACTGTGAATAGACTCTGTGTCACTGAGGTAAGGAACTCAGGGCCAACCTGATAAGGAGGCCACAAATGTAGAGAGAGATCAGGCTGTAGAAGAGTCAGGTTTGAGGGCAAAGATGTAGTTAAACACAGATATGAACAACCAGAAGCAGTTTGGAGCACAAAAAATGGTATGTTTTAAGACTAGATATGTGAGCACATTTGGCAGTAGAGTAGTTCCTATTAACAGTAGGAGAGTGAGTTGAGCAGAAGCATAAGGAAGAGTTGGGGATTTTCTGTATGTTAGTCTTTTATTCATATACCAGGTGTCTTAGACTGGGATGGGGCCTTACCATTGTGGTGTCCATCACTTTTGTCTAAGAGAAGGAGTTGTTACACCTTTTCCTGGATCTTGCATCTCCAAAAAGTTCTTAAGCTTGGTTTACTTAATATGATTCTAATACACACTGGTGCTCATACAGTCTAAGTTTACCTCAATAAATGTACAGTATGCCATTTTTTTTCTCCTAACAGGGATAGACATTCATCAGCTTGTGCTGTGTGGGTGGTAATGGAGTCAGTTACTTGTCTATCCAGGAGCACAGTCATCCTCCACTCTCACACTGGAGTTAAAAAGCTACTTTCAAAAATGGAATCCCTCAAGTCAATATACAGCCTACATACAACCACGACTTCATAAAATGTAGAGAAACCTAGAATGGGACATGGCCTTATCTGGACAGATGACTTAGAAAAACACATGAATGGAATTAATCAAATTAAATGGCATAACACCAGAAATGTTAAGCAGAGTAAGAAGAACAGCAGAAAGGGAGAAAGTACTTGTTAATTCAACAAAAGATTGATTTCCAAATTATGAGTGAATTCAACATCAAAGAGAGAAAGAAAGAACAGACCAAGGAAGTGATTTAAAATGACCAAATGATATGAATAAAAGCTTTGGAAAAGAAAATATACCTATAGCCTGCAAGTATATGAAAATGTTCACCATCATTAGCCACCAAAGAAATGCAAGTCTAAACCAATGTGATGCATGGTCTTACTCCAGGTACAATGGCTTTTAACAAAACAACAACAAATGGCAAGATTATGTAAAAAGGAGTCCTTATGCTAATAGTGGATATGTAAATTAGTATAGCCATTACTAGGAACACTAATCATTGCTCCAGAAAATGAAACGGGAGCTAAAGAATGAACCAGCAGCACTAGTATAAGATGTGTCTGAAAGAACTGAAATCTGTGAGTGGGAGAGATGCTGACACGTTTATTGCAACATTGCACACAGGGCTGTCAGGGAAGCATTGAGAGAGGTGATGCAAGAAACAGGGCTGATGCTAAGTTCCCATGAACCAGATTTCCTTATTCACATTGACCATTGTGATGCAGGCTTTGAGAGGAAGTGAGAAACCTGGGAAACAGAAGGACATCCTTGCTTATGTAACTTTCAGAAATGAGTGAGCCAGCTCTCTAAATTCATACGGCTTTAGTATCGAGAATATGTGATTTGGTGGCATGTGGGCTTGGAGGCATTTAGTGAGTTAAGTTTATAATTTAAAACCAGAGGTAGACAAGGAGGGGAAACTTTGATTTACAGGGTTCTGCTCACCTTGCTGTAAGTCAGGGCCAGGGCTTCATAGAAGGCATGGATAAATCTCCTTTGTCTTGGGCTTGTTAGCCTTAACAACTCTATTCCTACTTATATCTGTGTGTTTTATTAGTTACAGGAGGGGCTACTAAGCTCTTGTGGAGGGGGCAGCATTACTCTTCAAGCAGTGGGCACATGATCTAACAGTAGCTAAGATTCATGGAATCAGTCTAGATGTCAACAATGAATTAAGAAATTAAAGCAATGTGGAACAAGTATACTATGGAGTTGTTTTTCTGTTATTAAAAAAAAACAAAAACAAAACAAAAAACAGGGTTTTTCACGTGCCACAATGTAGAAAAATCTAGGGCATATTTTTCCAAAGTGAAAAAGGTTGCCCTAAAAAGATGAGCAGCTAAATAAAGTTCAAAGAAGTAAAAATTAGATTGGTGGTTTCTAATGCTTGGCAAAGGTATAGCAGACACAGAGCTGAGGTCAATGTGGCTAATTGCTACAACAGTGAGGTTGAGTGGGAAGAAAAACATCTAATGTCCTGTAGCACAGAAAGATAATTGTGCCTAATAATCAAATATTTCAAGCTAGATAATAGGAGTTTGAACATTTTGAACACAACATTAACAAGAGAAATAAATCAGACTTTTAAGTACTTAGCTATTATTTAAATCTATCCTTCAAGAAAGAGATAATCCAGTAGTGCTTTAGTGGAGGGCTTGAAAGGTGATCCCATCAGAATCCTAAGAGATGTTTGTTACTCAGAGACAAGGAATGGGAGGATAGAAACTTTGCAAAAGCAAAATCTGATTGGACATCTTTCTTAAAAAGGAAATGAAAGTGATTATGGTACATTGATTAAATGATAAAAACTAGGAATGAAAGTCTGTTTGAGAGGAATGTTAATGAGTCATCTTGTTTATTTGTTTTTACACACCCTGGCATTTGTGAAACTGAGTTCAATGAAATTATATGTTAGGAAAATACTGAACAGAAAGCAAAGTCTTAGATTGCATTAATAAAGTAAAATGCTTTCATCAAAACAGAGAAACACCAAGCAAAAATAGGTTTTAATCATGTGACATTAACTCCAGCTGGTGTGTACTATAGTCATTAGTCAAAGTCTGCTTGCCAGAATTATTTTGATCACTAAACAGTGTATGAATGGCACATGCTGAGAAGAAAGCAAACTGTCTGGGGGGGGGGATCATCTCTAAGGACAAATGCCAAGCAGAGAAAACAAGGGCACCATTACATTGAAGCAGTCCCAGTGACTGATCAGTTGGTAGATGTATGTTGGTAGATGTGTGTGTTTTGAGTGTTTGTGTGTGTGTGTGTCTGTGTGTCTGTGTGTCTTTATGTGTGCATGAACGCACAGGCACACACATGAAGAGGTAAACTACAGTTAGGCTGAGAAGGAAGGGGGTAAAAAAAGGTACAGGAAGACACAGATATATAGACTTTTCAAAAAGAAAGCAGAATTTAGAGACTGTAACATTTGTATTGATATATAAATCTGAAAAGTGATTCAAGAACTTAAGGAGCTGAATGAATGTCTTACTATTTCTTTCTTTGATCTTTCATGGTAACCAAGAAGTCCAGTGGCTGGATAGCCACAAAGCAGCAGCTCAGCAGCAGGGGCTGCAGTTCTGAGGTGGGGCTTGATGCTCTCAGATGACTCAGCAGCAGGGGCTACAGTTCTGAGGTGGGGCTTGATGCTCTCAGATGACTCAGCAGCAGGGGCAGCAGTTCTGAGGTGGGACTTGATGCTCTCAGATGACTCAGCAGCAGGGGCTGCAGTTCTGAGGTGGGGCTTGATGCTCTCAGATGACTCAGCAGCAGGGGCTACAGTTCTGAGGTGGGGCTTGATGCTCTCAGATGACTCAGCAGCAGGGGCTGCAGTTCTGAGGTGGGGCTTGATGCTCTCAGATGACTCAGCAGCAGGGGCTGCAGTTCTGAGGTGGGGCTTGAGGCTCTCAGATGACTCAGCAGCAGGGGCTGCAGTTCTGAGGTGGGGCTTGATGCTCTCAGATGGCTCAGCACCAGAGACTGCAATTCTGAGGTGGGGCTTGATGCTCTCGGATTATGGAGGACATAACCTCATAAGTGAGGGAAAGCATTGATTAGTTTGTGGTATGATAGGCAATTCATAGGAAGGGCCTAAATTAAGAAATATATAGCTCTGAGGCATGTATTTCTCTCCCATGCCTCTTTTTTCCTGCCCTCTGTGTGTATCTCTCCTTCCTGGTAATGATGAGGGAAGGCTCAAATTCTGATCTCCTTGGTGAAAAGCTCTACAGTGAAACTACTGACTGTAGTTTTCTTCCTCTTCCTCTCCCTCGTGAGACTATCTCCACTCATTTTGTATTCAGCCTTGAGTAGTGTCTGAAAATCTATGATGTCTTTGTATTTTGATGGTAAGTACTTTTCAAAATTGTCACCAAAAATACCTGTAACAGACATTGAAAATGAAGAAAAATGATTTTTTTTTTTGGCCTCCCGTTTCTGAGACTATTGTTAGAAAGAATATCATGGATGAAATGTGTGAGGAGGAGGCTGCTCACTTAGTGGTACAAAAAAAAAACAGAAACAAAGGAGGGGAGTGAGGACCAGCTATAACCCTCAAAGTCATATTCCTAAAGACCTATTTCCTACACCTAGGACTTACCCCCTGAAGTTTTCCAGAATCTACTGTGATAGATTGGTCTGGGGACCAACTCTTTATAACATGAGCTACTGGGGGATATTTTGTACTCAGACTACAATAGTCTGTTCTGAGTAAGGTGAAATTTTAGCATATATCCTATCTACCATCTACCATCTTGAAATAGAAGTCATGAGCAAGTAATACTGATTATGTTGCTCTTGGCTAACAAAATGTCTCCTTGGCTTTCAGGGAAAGCATTTAGTCATTCTGTTTGTATGCTACAGTAAGTCCTTGGTTGAATGCTTGAACAATGGCATCCCTTTTCCACACTGCTTCTGGCAAAGCAAATGTAGTTTAAAACTTTCATTTTGGTCCCACTACCTGCTTCTTTTTTCAGTATCGCTATCCTTTAAAAGAAAATTCTTGGACAACTTTACACATTGTATATAACACATTCTGGTCAAACTCACTGCCTCATTCTTCAGAAAGGCTTCTGTCCTTTGCAGAATAAACTTTCTTTCTATACTCATGTCTTGTTTGTCTTTTGTTATGATCCACCAAGTTTAATCAGAGCCAGTCTCAGATTCTGCATGATGAGTTAGGCTGTAGCATGCCTAACTCACCAGAGGCTATACAATGGAAAAAAAAAAAAAACTTCGAGTGGTCACTGTGGGTCCTGTACATTCCATTGGCTTCCTGAGCTCCCCAAAGCTCCCTCCATCATACAGCAGGGAATGTCTGGATTACAAGGAAGCAGCTACAGAACGGATATACACAGTCTAAGAGGAGAATACTCTGAGTCTCATCTAAGTCATACTTTCTCCGCACCAGCTCCCCCCCACCCTTGAATAGAAAACACTCACCCACCACAGTATGAGATTCTAAGGGACTTCCTGGCACAGGAAAAGATGAGGTAGTGGTTAAGTTGTGGAGGAAGAAGCAAGCTTCCATCTTAAAACATAACTGTTTAGTGAAATTCTGAGAGACCCTCAGTGATACAAAGTGCAAGTGAACATGGGTGCCTTTCTCTGTAAAGACAGCCATTGAGTCAACCTGGTGCTGTACTTTCCTGGAAACATTCAGACAGTTCTCCCTGGTTTCCTCTAAAAATGTTTGCCCCTGTTTTTAAGGATTATAGCTACAGAGCAATTAATTCACTTATTTTATTTTGCATTCCATAATATAGAACTTTACTACTTAGAATTCATTTTTCACAGTTTGAAGCACAAAAAAGTGGCCACTTCACATTGCCTAAAGTAAAATGGTTTATAGAATTTTAACTCTAATAGCGTTTTCATGCAAATACCAGTGCCGATCCTTATTAGTTTCTTAATTAAACTACTGAACATGGAGCAGAATTATCACATTTTGAAAATATGAAAAAATTACGTGGAAGTTCATCCCTTCATCTGACTTTATGATACTATAAATTGTTTATTTAATAGTGTATTCATTGCCAGCCAAACTTTTAAATAGCAGTTTATAAAGAAGATTATCCAGCTGTGAAATTGGAAGTAAAATTGGTGCAGCTGAACTGAATTTTACTTTTTACTAGTTTGCCAACTATAATCTGCACTTTTCTTTTACGGTGCCTCCAACTAAAAAGGATTATCTAGTCAGAATATATCAGTACATAATAAATGTGCTTCATTTCTTCCTGGTTCTTACAGCTGACAGCCAGAATGAATGTTTGTCTCTGTGCTGGCACCAGGGGGACTTTTGCAGAGACTATTTCATGGTCCATTGAACCCTAAAGGACATTGTTTTTAAAGGCATATTATCAGAATGGAAGAAGCGAGTCATCGGGCTATTACAGGTACTCCTGAAATCTGAGTAGCTACCTCTAGGTTACGTGATATTGACATCATTATATGAAATATATGAACTATGAAATATTCCTTTATCATCATTTTTTCATAAATCCATCTACCTAGTAAAGTATCCTATGAATGTACATGGAAGTTTGGGCAAAATAATCAAGCTAGGTCAACATCTTTAACCCAGAATACTTATAAGATCTTTACATCTCAACATTCATGGTTTTCGACAGAAATCTGGGCTTCCTGGGCTTCATCTGACCTTCCTTCCTATCACTGGGAAGAGTTACACAATAGATCACTGTTCTGTCACTATAGCATATGTAAGGGATTTATCATGTTCTTTTCAGCAGGAATTGCATTTGTTTGTATGTGACTTACCTACAAGGAGAATTCCTTGAGGGCAAAATCCAAGAACTGTGAACCTTACATCCTAAGGACAGTCACAGTTACTAACAGAGTAAAAGGTGCATGTTCTGTTTTAATATTGAGTCACCATTAAAATAAATGATTCTGACTACATCACACAGGCTGTGATGCAAAAGGTCATACATACTTTACATTTTGTATTTGTTACCTCACATAGATTCTGTTTGCATTTTTATGTCTTGTTCTCAGGTCAATTTGACATTTCTTTTATTCCAAGAAATGTAGATGATTCCATCAACATCAAAGGTGATAGCTACCATTCCACTTTATTAGGAAGTATAGTTTGCTTTCATTTTGTCTAAAGCTTTTTCTTGAAGCATTAACTTAGCTGGATGACTCATAAAATTGTAGGCATTTTCTTTGAGATTATTTAGTTCCTTATGGTATAAACTCCTACTCTGTAACAATTTTAATAAATCTAAGAAATACTGCTCTGTTGCCACGCTGCATAGCATGGGCAGGTGGGGTCTGCCTGTACAACCACCACTACAATCCAACACAAGTACATAGCAGAAAGATGGGAGAGAAAGCCAAGTGGAACAGTTTGAGCATTATGAAAAGAAGAGGAATTGGAGATATGAGGGTGGAGAGAAATAGCCTATTGTGAGTAGGTAGCCCCGCCACTTGAGACCATGAGAAAGTCCCAGCCCATGGTGCCAGTGAGGACCATGTCTGGGTCAGCGGATATGCTGCTATGCTATGCTATCAGCTGTGCCAGTGTCCTATCTTGTATTACCACTAAAGGCCATTCGGACTTCCTTCATCTGGGCTGCTGCTTGGAACCACGGAGATGCCCAAGAACTGTACAGAGCTGACCCCTACCCTCACTAGCTATGGCACTCTGGAGACCTGGCCCCACTCTCCCAAGCTGCAGCCACCGCACCTTGACTAGGCAGCACGGTAGAGCTGGCTCTGGCGATGGAACTTTCGTTTTTTTCAAACTTTAATTTTAATGATGGTTTTTAAATGCTTTAATCTTCCTTGTAACCTACAACCCATCAGAGGTAGTGGAAAGGGATACAGGGGTGGGGGTTTGGGAAGTGGGGAGGAGTAGACCTGTCTAGAAAGGTTCTTTGGAGCAACTCCCTCCCGCCTGTCTGGAAATCATCAGCTCAGTTCGCAGGCAGCGGCAGCTTGATCCACTTGCAAACACCTCATGGATCAACCAGCTGCCCAGTTCAGGACAGTCAGGTCCACAGCAGTGATGACATGACCTAGCATACACAGCCAGGCCTCAGCCTCAGCTCAAGTCCGCAGGAGGGACCAACAGGAACACCAGGAGAAGTTCTCAGCTGTGCGTCCCTTAGGGACACTAAGATCAGTGAATATGTAAGACTCACAACTGTCGTACAGCTATCTGTACCAGCGAGCCAAGCTCACGTGTCCTCAGCATATGCATCCAATCAGCCCAAGTCCTTGGAAGCCACAACAAACTGCAGTACACCACCATAAGTTTTTGGTATGTTTCTCTCTATGGTGTCCCAACAAATGCAGTTCAACTACACAATATAAATAAGATCAATACAAGCCTGTCATTAGAAAAGAGTCCTTTCACATGCTTGCTTTAGCAGAGCATCCTCTCTCCTGTGTCTGCTTCAGCAAAACATTCCCTCACTAGTCAGTCTTGGCCTTTCACACCTGTGCCCACTTTAATGAAATGCTCCTTCATGTGTTTGCCCCATCAGAACACCATCCAAATGACTTTCCAAAGAACCCTTAAGTTTCTACTTCGGGTGGTATGGGTACCACTGAGCAGGCTAGAGAGCAACAGAGAAGGAGAGATGACCCTACCCCTTGCCAGCAATCACAGGGTAAGCTACCTGGGGCTGTGCCGGAGAACTTGTCCCAGGGGTGCAGCTGGGGGAGAACTGATGGACTGACCAATTCTACTACCCAGGCCCAGATGCTGTTCTCATACGTGAACTGATAGAGTGTGTGAAAAGGCCCATCCTTCAGATCCAAAGCTACTGGATCATCATGACACAAGGCAGGAAAAAGATAGCCAAGAGGAGTCCTGTTGAGAATCTAGTACTGATGGTGCAGCAGAATCCAGAGGACTTGAACCAGACCAATGACTCATAACAGTGAACATGTGCAAGTAAATATGTGTGAACAAAAGAGTGTACTGTAGGAAACAGTTTGACACAATACAGCTTCTACAATGAGATGTTTTCTATGATTTGCTTTGTTTTGTTAATTCTTTTTTAGTTTTGCTTTTTATTTTCTTTTTGTGGAGAGGTTGCAAAGACAGAGGACAGATATGGAGTGATAGAGAAATGGTTGTATTGACATATATGATGTGAAACTTACCAAAAAATAACATTTTTTTAAAAAGCAAATAACTATCATTTACATGTCTAGATATTTTTAAATAACTATTATAAATTCTTTGAGAATCTATACTATGCATTTTAGGCATAGTCCCTTCCCTCTACCAACTACACCCAGATCCATCCCGTCTCCCTACCAATTCAACTTCCTATCTTTTTTTTCTTTTAACACACTGATTTCAATTTGTGTTGCCCAGATATTATTGGCCATGTTACCTATCTTGGAATGTGGTTCACCTACTAGAGGTCAGACTCTTAAAAATAATTGACTCACCCCTCAGAAGCACCTACTTCTGAGGCCAATAACTGTTGAGCTAAGAATGCCTAACTTCCATGCTTTACACTGGGAATTTTATCAGGTTTTAGATTATACAGATTGTAGTGTGTGCTGCCACAACTATGCAACTACTTTTTTTTTTTTTACTTTGTAAATTGACTTAACTGAGTTATAATTTACAAATGGTAAAACACATACATATAAATTATGCAGTTTATTGATTTAGACAGATGTATGCAATTCTAAAAATAGTGCCCAAATCGCAATAAATACCTTTTTTTTTTAAACCTGAGAATTCTTTATGGTATCTGGAAAACATTGTTTCATGGTAGTTACTCACAGCTTCTGGCTTTGCAATCTTTCCATGCCTCTTCTACAGTAATCCCTATGCCTTCATGGAAAAGTTGCCAAGTATGTGTTCTGTCTCAGAGTGAGACTAAAATATAATCAGAAAGTATTTGGGTACTCCTCTTTTTTTTTTTTAATGTAACTTTGTATCAATGGATTCTTTCCAGCATTGTCACTATGGTAGTTCTCAGGGTGCACAATTGGGTAAGACTGGTGGTTACTTTTCTATTCCAGGAGGGGGCTCAGCACCTTCCATCTCTATGAGAGCTAGCCAGTAGATACCAAGCTTCCAGGTAAATTCCAGGTTGGTTTCTCCATGTTTTAAGACTCAAGGCTTTAGCAATAATTACTTACAGGTATGTTCTGGGATGTAACTAAGAACAACGCCAATAGACTGTAATGTTTGGAATCTATGAAACCCCACTGGCCAGAACTCAAAAAGAGATAATCCAGTCTTGGTGTTTGAGACTTTTATTTACTAGCACGTTATAACTGGGGGGGCCCTTTTCCTACATTATGGGGTAATGTTATAGAAAGTATTTAACTTCAATCTTTCCTACATTATGGGGTAATGTTATAGAAAGTATTTAACTTCAATCTAGGGTTTCTATCCTGCCTTTGATCATTCAGTTTCCAGATAAAAGACATACAACCTTTATATTTATAATAAACTAAATCCTCACTAGAGCTAGGTAGATATCTACCCTTTATGCTATTATGTACACTTCCCTATCAATAACTCTGAGTTATACCTTGTTAAGTTCCATCTGGACTACTATTAACTCCAATTGGCCAGCCCTCATTTTGAAGATTCTTACCCCATTGCATCTTTTGCTCTCTCCACCTTCTCTCCTTGTCATGGTTCTCCTAGGACAACAAGCCCACCCCCATGTCAAATCTGCCCAGCTATAGGCTATAGGCATCTTTCTTCATCAATCAGGGATAACATGGGAAGCAAAGTCACATAGCATCATTTGGGTCTACATGCAGATTCTCTTGTCCCTGGTAGCAACCAGGCCTTGGAGGCCAGTATTTAGCATTACAATATTATATATATATATATATATATATATATATATATATATACATATATATATGTGTGTGTGTATGTATATGTATATATATGTATATGTATATGTATATAATGTTTTAGGAATACATATGTTTTATAAGAGTTTTACAATAAGAAGTTTCCATATGCCTTTCTTCAAAGCCTTATCATTGGTTATCCCTCCTGCTATGCCTTTTTCTTCCTTTCCTTTTCCATCCTCAAATCCATTTAATACTTTCTTTTTCCATTTAAAACATTTCTACCTACTACCTCACATCCTTCTATTATACCTTTCCTCCTAGAAACCCTGCTCTTCATACACCCTTATTAGTTTCCTAAGCACTTTGGCTATAGCAAATGAAACCCATATATTATCTAGGCTATTCATATTAACTGTGTTTTGGTGCTGGAACCTGTGGACCACATGAATATAAGTTGTGTTCATATATCATGGTATGGTTATCTGAGCCCATTTTGTTGAGAGGGTCTTCTTACTTTTGCACTTTTGTTGGTTTGTTTGTTTTTCAGAGGAAGCATCTTTTGATCCAAATGCATACATTTGACACACTCTTGGAAGGCTCAAAGACAACTTTACAGAGAATGAATCTGGATGTTTTTGTTGACCTGCTAAAATCTATAGGCACTATTCCCAGAAACTGGCATGTAGGCTTAGATTTTGCAAAACCTACTTTAATAAGAATTCTTAGGTATTCAGGACGTTGACACCAGCAGTGTTATTTGGGGGGGGAGGGGGCGCTTTGGACCTGATCATTTCAGCCTTTTGTTGATGTTTACTGACTGTTGGGTTACTTCACCAATTTTCACCTGAAGGAACCTGAAGAGACAAAGAACAATCATTGTTATGGGATGTACAGAGACCAGTGGGCCAAGGAGGGGTAATAGCAAGGGTTCTAGAGAAGGCATAGAGATCTGGAGGCTTTAGTTTATAAGCCAGTTCATGTAAGAGTTGAGTCCTCTCTTCCAATCATCCAGATTAGCTCACTTAGTTACAACAGTCTTCATTCAGGAAGAGGCAATTGCCTCCCTTTTCAGTGGCCAACAAGTAGAGTGTTCTTTCATTTTGCAGGACCACCAGGAGAAGGAGAGCTAGTGTTTGAGTAGTTGCAGGGCCAAGATTGATTCTTGGATCATATCTGATAGCTGGGTATAAATCTGCTAAGATAGAGACTATAGGTGGAAGGGAAAGTTAAGGTACTTGGTTGAATTTTGGTTAAAAGGGTCAGTAGAGGACTGAGGGTAGACAGTATCAACATGTTCCTTGAGAATATGATTTAAGAGAGAGAAAATAAGTGGTCATGGGGTGGGGCTGGGTACAGAGAAGGTAAATCCCCACACACACACCCAAAAGGAGGGCAATACGTGAACGCAAATGGACTGAGGAAAATAAGGTCAGGGCATGGCTTGAATGCAAGTTAGGGCTGGAAGAACAAGTTGAGTCCAAGAAAGATGTTCGCAAGACAGTTTTCATTCTGGGTCTTAAGTCCATTGTTCTTTTCTACTTTTCTTAAGTAGTGGATGTGGTAGGGAATATGGGGTGCTGCTGTACTCCTACAACCCTCAAAGCTAACTTTGGAGATGAATGAATGCTGAGCCATTACCCAATTGTATGGCTCTAGGAAGATGAAATGTTGGCAAAATAACATTTGTGAGGTGGGAAGAGATTGCATTTGGAGTTTCTGCTATAGGAAAGAAAGCTTCTGCCCATTCAGAGAAAATGTTCACCATAGTAAAGAGATACTTATGGGTTTTTGTTAGGAGGCACATTTGTGAAATCCATATGCCTGTCTTCTCCTCAAGAAGATTACCTCCAAATTATCAAAGGTTGAAAGAAGGAAGGAAGGTTTGAGTGCAGGTAGAATATCCTTAGACAATAGCCCTGAAAAGGAGAGAAAGGCTGGAGTGGAAGAAGATAGATTGGGGGAAGGTCAAGACCCAATGTCAAAGGGCTTGTGAATAGCTGTCAGAAGGGGAAAGGAGTCACTACCCGATTTTCAATTTGTTGTTGTCTTTCACCAACACTAAGGATAAAAGTTAATACTGTTAAGAAAAATCCTGTCCTCAGATGTGTGAAGCCCTTATGTGACTTGTGGAATACTAAAGTCAAGAGGGTAGTTTCCTCTGCTGTGGGCAGAACTTTGTGTGTTATATACAAGTTTTTAATTCTCTAAATCTCACAAACACCATCTAAGCTCTGTATGTTTTCCTAATTCAATAAAAATAATCAATCTTTGAATAGAAAAAATAAATAGGAATCTCATTCTCTAAGAAGTACATTTCAAAAATTCCCTTTTGTGGTGTTCCACCTTATAATTACACCCAATAAATAATACAATAACATTAAAAGATTGTTTTTTTAATTAGGAGTTCTCTACAGGAATTGAAAAGTCTTTTGTCTCCTTTTACATTATTCAAAAAATTGGACTGGGTAATATTTTGCAATTATGTTCTTTTAAATTTTCTCCTGCATGAGTTTTAAAAATTATTCTACAATACATTTTAAGCTTTAGTTTTGTTTTATAAGATTTTTCTCCAGCAAATACTCTTTAATACATAAAATTCCACAGAGTAATACACAAAGTATTATTTCTATTATTTATTCATCTTCCTCACAGATTTCCAATGTAAAGTGTGCAATGTGTACTTGTTAAAAATAGCCACTAGCAAGCTTATAAGGTACATTATGGATGATGGTGGCAGACGGGTTAGTCAAGCATGAAGAGAAGCCCATGAGGTGAGAGAGAGGGCAGAAAATGGAGAGATACAACAGCTTAATAGCCATTCCTCCCTTCCCACAGGTGCTAGAGGGATTATAATGCTTAGAGTTTGAGCTCTGCCCAGTTGTTCCCTGTTCTCCTTATTTGCTTATGGAGACAGCCAGTCTGTCCAGAATTTACAACACAGAATGAGCATCTAAGTAAGCTCTGTATCTCCTAAGGAAATCATAATGGAATTGTGATTACTGTTTTATTGCTTTTCTTCTGCAACACACACACACACACACACACACACATACAAATACACACACACACACACACAGTTGAAGTTTTTACATAGCATTTACCTATTCTTTTTACAACTCCTTTCTTTTTAGCAGGATTCTGTTACTATCACATTTTCTGTCCAATTTTACCTCCAAACTTCCTGCTATCAAGTAATGTGCTCAGTTATTCCACAAGTCCCCAATTTTTCCAGACTATAGCTCCATTATATTCAATAATTGGACTTTCTTGAAAGAAAGTAAGGGAATTTCTAGAATGGAAAAAAATGTGTCATATCCCGAATATTTTTCCAGTCATGCAGTCTATGAATTCTGAGCATGTATTACTTCTGCTGTTGTGCTATATGTAAATGTAGACACAATTGCAACTAAAAACATAGTAAGCCAAGAAAACAGAGAACACAAATTATTTCCTATGGAATCCAAATTCATTAACTTTTGTTCACTACAGTCACAGTATGGGAGGTGAGTTGCTAAGGCATGTGATAGAAGCTTACTCAGTTTAAAAGGAACAATGGGCCTGAAGGAATCTCTCAGGCCATGTCTTAGTCAGATCTCAAATGCTATAATAAATTCTGCAATCAAAAGCAACTTGGAGAGAAACAAAGTCATTTCATCTTAAAATTCTGATTCTGGAACATACTCTATCACTGAAAGGAGTCAAGGCAGGAACCTGAAAGCAAGAACTGAAGCAACCATGGACAAATGCTGCTTACAGCCTTGCTCCTCATAGCTTACTCTTCCTGCCTTCTTTTGTAACATAGGACCAGTGTACTCTTTCACATCAATTATCAATGAAGAAAACACATTCTTGGCTATAGGCCATTCTGGTGGGGGCATTTGGTTTTCAACTGATTTTCCTGTGGTATGCCTATTGGGATCCATTTGTAGTTCCTCATCCTCTGTTTCCTCCCTCAGAGTGTCCAGACACTATGGTACACCAGGCTGGAAGGATGAAGTGGAACCTGAAACTACTGGGCTCTGCAGGATCCCAGTCCAGCTGTCAAGGATTTTAATGAAATGGCTCTCTTAGATGATCTCAGCTTGTGTGTATACCTTTATTCAGGGTGGGCTTGTACTTAATATACTCTTAATTGGGGGTAACTAAGGGCTATATATGCACGTTGGAGAGTGGAAAGGTGTTTTCAGGGTGAATAAAAGTTCACTGGCTAAAGTTCAAAGTATTATAGATACCCCATTTGTATGGAGAGACATTCCAGGAATCCCACATACTTGCTGGGAAGGTTCTTACTGAGAAAGAGGAAGTTGAACTTGTAGATTTGTTGAGGACTATGTGACATTTCTCAGGTAGAAGATTGAGGGTTGGGATCCCCATATCAGGTGGAAAAGAGGTAGTCCTCCATTTTGTGCCAAGCTCGGAGGAGCTATAGGGACATGGTAGACTGTGACCTTAAGTAGCAAGATGGGACAGGAGCCAGGAGCCCAGGGGGTGTGGCCAAACACCTGCTGTCCCTTACAGTTGGAAGTCACCTACCTGGTCACGGGATTCAAAGCCTATGCTTGACTGGGGACCAGGATGTTTGTTAACAGCTCATTGCTCCACACTGGGACCATACGGTGATGCCTGACTGCCACTGACCAGGTTCGTTGCAGGGACCCCGATTTCTGTGGGATGAGAGTTCTGGTCAGGTGGGCAATAAGTCGGCAGATGACAGACAGACTTGACACAAGAGTGAACTGAATCTGAATGTATTTATACAAGGTGAAATTCAGGCTTAAATAGCATACAGCAAGCAGGGCAGATGACAAGAGTCATGTAGGCAGGCGCGGGTTACAGCAAGGTCAATAGGATCAGGGCACAAGACTGAGGTCATGTAGGCAAGTGACTGCCACATCAAGGTCGGTAGGATCAGGTAGCCAGGTGTGAAGCAGGCAGAAGAGCAGTGGAGTCCTCCCTGCTGGGGCTATTTTAGTATTCCTATGCTAATCCTCTGGTTCTGCAGGAGACAGGGACCAGGAGATTCCAATCTAACAGTTCCTGCTAATTCTCTGGGTCTTGCTGGAGGTAAGCACCAGGAAGTTCATTCCGATCTAACAGTTCTAGCTAATGTTCTTGAGTGAGGGAAGCCCTTCAATTTACTCTCTAGTATGTAAAAGAGTTCTGTGTTCTGTGGAACTGCCCTAAGAAATGTGCTTGACCTCTGTTACTAACTCTGAGGACATTCTATCTGATAAGGGAGATTCCTTGAGAGAAATTCCAAGCTAAGGACATCTTGGAATTAAATTAGGATAGGTTGGAAATGTTGTGCTGGCCAGGAAACAATCCTAGCCATTTATGAATCATTTCTTGGGGTACCATTTATGCCTAAATAAGAGGGCGTGTTGAGGATTGGAAAGACTAATCTGGAACATGTCTGAGTTAGGAGATAACAGCAACTGTCTGAATATCCAGGAGGCACAGAACTCCTTTTGGATCCTTAACACCTCTTATCTTTAATTAGGCTTTACCCCCGATATTACGGATTTAACTGGAGTAGACGAGTGATTGTGGCGCCTGACTGCTTTCTGACCATTGACTCAGTGGAACAGCATCTGACAATCTCTCTCTCTCTGCACCACAGCTAGATCCAGTTTCTTCGTTCCACCTTCCTAGACAGGATGGGCTGAAAAACTGAGCCAAGATACATCTTTACTTCCTTCTGTATATTGCTTTTGTCAGGTATTTTATCATAGCAACAGAAAAGGGCACTAGCAGACTCCCACAGAGATGTTTCCTCAGGAGGTATTGAGAACTCCTATAAGAGCATGCTGTTGCCACAACTGCTAGTAGCATACCAAAATTTGATTATAAATACCTATTGCTGGACATAAAAAAATCAACCTGGGACTGAGTTACAAATCCTCTTCCCTGTGGCTGGCTTAATTGTCCTTCTCACCTATGTCCAAGGCATGGCATCATAAACATCCTTAGAATTCCAAGCAGAATGTGCTTGCTGGTAACATGTGGAAATGACTTTTATGGGTACAATAGATGACCACCTATAATAGATGACTGCTTTCTGGTTTCATTTAAGGCCCATTTTATAGGGGAGCACAGGTACTTAGTAATTAAAATAACAAGCCATGGTTGGGGAGGCCATAATGCCTAGTGAAATGCTATTGATATTGTTTTACTAAATGTATATGAAGTGCCTGTCAAATTGCCCAGAGTGTTTGGGTTTATGCCCATGGATTACTGTTGCTGTTGGGTTTATTCAAGGAAACATCTTTGATAGTGAGTGGAAATTATTTTGAAAACTAATAAATAGCCAGATAGATTTAGAATAACTATTGCCATGTGATAACAGTGATCAGCCCTGTAGGGGAGAAAATAATCACACATCTATATCATCTCCTTCCAAGCTAAGGGAACAGAGACTTGAAAGTAGAGTCAAAGATGGGATTGAGTGTTGTATAGCACATCACATGGCCTCTGCCCATTACATGGCCTCTGCCCATCACATGGCCTCTGCCATCTTGAAATCAGAACAGTGGTATTTATCCACAAGCCAGACCTTAACCTAATAGTCTGCCAATCATTCTGTCTTGTACCTCCCCTCACTACATGGAATCCTTTCTCAGCTTCAAGATGTCTTGGGAGGTATTAGCAGCTGGAATACATAGGAAGTAGAAGGCTACCTGGAAAAGGAAACTCTACCTATGTATCTTTGGGTAGGTCATCATCTATGTTAGGCTGGGACTTCTCAACAGTGCATCTATTTGGGATCATTCATATTCCACTGAATAAGATCAATGAACTTATTGACTCAACAAGATGAGTTGTACGGAATTGTTTCTTCTGTCTATTGTTCAGTGTCCTATTTTCGGTGAATAGATGTTTGTTTATATTTCTCCATCTCCAGGATATTTAACACTGTACTTTAAAAATAAAAACAAGTCTTACTTTCATAAAAAGATACAAGCTATGGAATGTAGGTTTGGGGCAGTACCAGTGAAAATCCACAGTTTGTGCTCACTGGGAACTAAGGCATATAGAATGTATGCCAAATGAATGCAATCTTCTCATTAGTAATAAAGCCTGTGATTACGTGACCAACTGCAAGAGTAAGGACTTTGTACTTCCTTATGTTGATACAGATTATTAGACATGTGTAAATATAAGCTAGATACACAATATATTAGCCCATTCCCCTATTACCCAACAGGCATACCTTGAGCAAATGACACAATCTGTTACTGTATAAGTCTCATGATGGTAAAGGAAGAAGGAGGCTTCCTAGGACTTCTCATTTCCTTGTGGGAAAGAGCAGCACATGTTTTGGGTGGCATGCTGATTTATTGGATTCCATTTAGTGGAATGGGATTTGCCATTGTTACTAGTTGAAGATTTAATAAGGTTTGAAGATACATGTATTGCTTACATTGATAAAAATAGACTGTGATGTCAGTTCTGAATCTTGACTTGTCTCTTTTCTAAGTTTCTAGTATCTGTCTATTCGATTGAACACTAATCTAGGCCCGCTACTCAAAATAACCTCCCCTGTGATGGGTCCTGAGAATAGGATAAGTGTGTCTACAAGAAGAAAAGGGTTATATGAAAAATCCCATACTTTTTATTCAATTTTTCTATGAATTAAAACTTCTCTAAAAAAAATCAAAGTCAATTTTCAAAATAGAAAAGTTTCTTGAAACTTTGTCATTATAACCAAGATGAATGTGAAGAACATTAGAAATTATGTTAGCTAGTATCATATTGTACAGACAAGGGGGGAAAAGGACCTATCTTTTGTAATCACAGAATGTCCTGAAATAAATGAATTGAGATGAATCCAAATCCATCTAAATCCATACCTCCTGGAACTGCACAATTAATTACCAGGACTTGTTATCATAAGACAATGAATTACTTTACTTTGACAAACTTAATATCAAAAAATCATTGAGATGTCTACTAAGCAAGAACCTTATAACTACACAATAAGAAACTATCCCAACTTAATAAAATAGACTTCATTAAGTGTATATCAGGCTGTGACTTGAAGGTATATCAAGTTCCACGTTACAAGGCATAGCTAACAATGAAGAGGTGCCAGTGTGGCACGCTATTTTTAAATGTCAAAAAGACTTGCAAGAGAAAACTTTCACAAAGCTGCCACCCTACTTGCTGGAATTACATTTCAGTGTAAGTAGAAACTCAATGAACAGATTTGCAATGCTGACAGAACATGACATTTTCAACAAAACGAGTTTTTCCTTTGATGAAGGAAGTACATTGAATACTTTGATTGAGCAACCTCAGTGTCAAAGAACTGATTATTTCTTTATGAAAAAGAGGGCCTAGCAGGAGCTGAGCTGCTAACCCCCAAACTCAGTCCAGTGCACATGAGAGAGGTTGTTGCAGCATCAAGCATACATGAGTAAGAAAGTCAATTGTTTCTGAAGCTTTTCAATTTTTACTATTTTCAAAGGAATGCATATGGCAGATCCCCCCATCAATTTGTTCCAACCCACTGAATTTCTTTTTCACTCCAGTTCCAGTCCACAACTAGAAATTTTTCATTTATATCTGATGACAGTTTATTTGTCATCACCTTCAACAACATCACACTCTGTCCAAGACATAGATGTGTTGTGAACTGAGAAATCACAATGGTTATGTAATTTATGTGTGTAGTCTTCTGTGTTTCTAGACAATAGTTTATGTTTTGAAATCAAGTAGAAGAATATCTACCCTTTTGTCCAAATCTTTATAAATTTTGATTTCGATACTTATAGCTTGAGTCAAACATGAGCAGAACATAATCCACTAAAGCAAAATGAAGAAAATTTGTTAACTTCTTGCTCCAGATTTCACAAGTTATGTTATCAGCTACCACAAAGAATACTAGAAAAAAGAAGATAGTAATTTATCCAGCTCAAGACAGAATGATTCAGACTGGTTTGGTGAGATAGATTGCCTTTATGAGACACAGTTATCAGCTGGGATGATAGAGGATGGATAGAAAAAGAACCTTCAGATGATTCTACAATTTTACATGTGGTGGTTGCCATCTGGCAAATGGAATGTTAGCAAGAGTGTGTATACATGGCCTCTCCGTATCTTCGCTAGAATCTGAGGGGAAATAAAAACTAGGGAGAAAAGAATAAAAGAGATGGTGAGGGAAAGAGAAAATAAGGAAGGAAGGATGAAAAGACAAAAGGAAAGAGGAATGATAGATAGATAGATAGATAGATAGATAGATAGATAGATAGATAGATAGATAGATAATAGAAACAGAGACAGTCACAGACTAACAGAAAGAAGCAGAGAAACAGAGAGGAAGGGAGAGAATTCTAGGATGAAGTTATGTTGCCTTGCAAATGACTGTTTTTGAAATTGTAACAGTCACAAGGATCTGTAATACAAAGAAGATTCAGGATCTGCCTCCTGATAAAGAGGAACAAGTGTCTGGAAGACACTTGTCTACCTTCCTTTTGTAATAATTTTTCTGAGGAACAAAAGGTAAAGTGGGGAAAGAGGTGTATAGTTATGAGGGCAAATTGAGGGAAAGAGAATAAACTAAATGAACCATATATGAAAACCTCACACTGAAGTCTATTATTTTGTAAGCTTTAAAAATTAGAATAAAATTTACTCATTCAATGATGCCAAATAAAAAATATTGGTGATGCTCTTTTTAATCTACCATATATGTCTCAGTATGGTGACCTCTCTGGGTTCAGATCTTAAGTTAATGGTTGACATATTAATTATGAGCAGTGACTCATGAAAAAAGAAGTGCTAAGAGCTGTTGAGAAAGGTGTCCTCATTTCTTCTTCCATTTCAAGCCTGTAGTGATGTAAACAACCTGTGTCCCTGGCTACAGTATGTCTATCTGTGTGTGTACATACATACATACATACATACATACATCATACATACATACATACATACATACATCATACATACATACATACATACATCATACATACATACATACATCATACATACATACATACATACATCATACATACATACATACATACATCATACATACATACATACATACATCATACATACATACATACATACATACATAAAACAAAGCACTCTTAATAAAATAAAGAATATTTTTTTTAAAATCTTTCTGTAGAGAAATTGTGGGTGAGAAATATTACTAATCAGAAAACCACACATGAACCACAAGAAAATAGAAGTTAACATTTTCCTTTTTCTCTAAAAATGTGATGGTGTGAGGTAATATTGTTACAGTGCAAATGCAATCACTTTGAAAAGGAAGACACCGAGTAGAGTAACTTCTGAAATACTAGCCAAAACCACTATTGGCAGGTTATATCATGCACTGCAACTCTAGCAAATGATGTGGACCTGTTTTGACACAATATTTGCGAACTAAAGAGATCAAATTTGAAGGCAAAGCTCCAAGTATTTACACTAATAATTTATCTGTTGTATCCAAATATAAATATAAGCATTTGTGAGCCAATTCTAAGACTCGGAGTATGTTACTATTATATGATGTATGAATAGAGGTACCTATTTTGTATACTGTATGCAAGTAAATATATATTGTTAATGTATAATACACGTGTGTGTATTTACACATATATACCATCTGTAACAATTTATTAATATTTGATGATATACATGAATAAGTATCTACAGTATATGGGCTTTAATCACAACAGAGGACAACACAGCAGACAGAGTACACGCTCTGTTCCCACACAATGAACTACATGACCTCTGAGCCTGTTCTACATTGCTTCATGACCTTTGCACATGCGGCTTTCCCTGCTAGAGAGGTACTTCTATACTCTTGTGTGAACATTGTTGTGCAACAGAACCTAGGCCAAAGTAACTGTCCGAGACCTCCGTTTTTTCTAGAACAAAGTGAATGGGCATTACAGATCATGGGCTCAGTCTTACCTCCAAATTAGCCTTTCATTTATTTCTTAAAGATTTTTGCCTGCTTTATGGTATGTCCATA
>NW_022196906.1:86640943-86676210 GCF_008632895.1 Mastomys coucha | reverse complement strand
AAAAAAAACCTTACCAAGCACAAAGAATCATTCAGTACCCATGCAATGGCTCTGGAGGTGATCATTGGGTCTAATATGTAATTTAAGCACAGCTATGGCAGGATTCAACAATAAAGTGGACCTTCCTGAAATAATCACTGCATGATATTATAGATATTATATTCAAATTAGACTAGGCAAATATATAAAAGCTCAAGCCGGGCACTGGTATCACATGCCCTTAATCCCAGCACTTGGGAAGCAGATGCAGGCAGATTTCTGAGTTCAAGGCCAGCCTGGTCTACAGAGCGAGTTCCAGGACAGCCATGGCTATACAGGGAAACCCTGTATCAAAAAACCAATATGTTATATATATTTTATATATATATGTATATATATATATACATATATATATATACATATAAGCTCACCTGACTTTTTAAGTTCCACATAAGTATTAGTTGTTATTTGTTATGGGTGTTTGTGTGAGAAATTCTCTAGTTGGTTAATATTTTTCATTTTTCATTGTACATTTTCTGACCACTACTACTAAAGCAATTAAGTCTCCTGCAGATTTACCTTTCTGTGTGCAATTTATAATTTTTATAAAAATCAATTTTAATGTTTGGGTATAATCAGTGTTGAATGTACAATAGTTAAATTTCTAATGACTCTTACATTCAGCTCCAATAATATTAGCTATTTTAAAACTATCATACTTGTAGCTAATATATTCTGACAAAAAAATGGTTTTCTTTAATAAACAAAACATCAATGGAGACATGCCATTTGTAGAGTTTTATTATGTAGTATGTATCACAAAAGTTTTCATTTTACAGTATATTTAAAGAAAAATGTAATATTACCTTATTATGACATATAAAACATTTAATTTAGATCCATTAAAGGACCTTAAGACTTAGCTGAACAGCAATCATCTTTGTAAAAGCCTATCAAATCCCAAGGCAAAGATAAGTGAAATTCAACATGAATTACACCTTTTAATTACTTCGGATGTTATCATTTTTTTTCTAGAAAGTCATTACATGTAGGCTATAATTTATAGCTAAAAATTAATGACCATATTCAACAGAGCTGGGACTTTGTTTGTTTGTTTTTATATTCTCAGTTAGAGATACAAACTATAAAACTAAGGACTTATGGAAACAAGTATTTTCCTAGTACTAGAAGAGTATTGAGCCGGGCACTGGTGGCATATGCCTTTAATCCTAGCACTTGGGAGGCGGAGGCAGGCAGATTTCTGAGTTTGAGGCCAGCCTGGTCTACAAAGTGAGTTCTAGGACAGCCAGGGCTACACAGAGAAACCCTGTCTCAAAAAAACAAACAAACAAACAAAAAAACAAAAAAACAAAAAACAAAAAAAGAGTGTTGAGCATGGTCAGTGTAAGAAAACTTTCAATTTAAAGAAATGCAACAATAATAACAAACAACAGAAATCCAGCAGAACAAACTGCTGTGCACATGTGTTCGTGTACATGTTCATGTGTATGTAATTTATTTCTGGTTGATTTCATACTCTTCATATTGTTTCCTGATACATTGTGCTAGTGAACTAGTTCATGTTTGTGACTACTAATTAGTCATTTTACAGTCTCTTAAGTATATGACATGATCTTGTCAGTAATGGCATAGGTAACTATATTATGTTTAAGGAGCAATCTTTGTTTCACCTGGAAAACTATAGCTCAGAACCTTGGGCATGCTACGCATTTTTCTCTTTAATCTTATTTCCATGGAGATCTTTTTTTTTTTTCCAGACAGGGTTTTTCTGTATAGCCCTGGCTGTCCTGGAACTCACTCTATAGACCAGGTTGGCCTCCAACTCAGAAATACACCAGCCTCTGCCTCCCAAGTGCTGGGATTAAAGGCAAGCGCCACCACTGCCCGGCCCATGGAGATCTTAAAGTCTCCGAAGAGAATTCGTTTATTTCAGACAGCTTATTTGAGACAAATAAGATAACAGATTTTTTTTAAAGACTTGCTATATTGAGATTACTGGCCAAGTATTTAAGCTCTTTCTAATATGATTTTGTCATAACAACAGCAGAAAGTGAATAAACACTATACAAAATTTCAAGAAGGCCTGAAAAATACTGATGTAAATTTAGACTACAAGAAGCAAATACACTGGCTGGGAGAAAGCTCACTGGGAAAAGCATTTGCAATAAGCATGGGGATCTGAGTCCAATCCCCAGATCTCAGGAGAAAAAAGCCAGGGGCTTGTGCTTGTAGTCCTACTAGTGGGAAGGTAGAGCCAGGCAGACCCATGGTGCTCACTGGGCAACAAGCATAGTCTACTCGCCCAATGAGATGCCCTGCCTCAATAAAACAAGTTTGATGACTCCTGAGGAATCACATCTGGTGTTGTCCCCTGGCTCACACATTCACACGAACCTACACAAACATAAATATCCGTACTAACACACTCACACGCACGTGGATATGTATGTGCACGTGTGCACACTGAAGCATATACATCTGGAAACAAAGACAAAAGTTGCAGACGCCAGATGCTGAAGACCACTCTATGTGGATATCTGAGGAGCTTGGGTTGTAAGGTCTTGAGACACACACAGACTGAGAAGGATGACTGCTAACAAGTTTGTACCCAGAGGCTGTACAATGCAACCCTCAGAGCTCTCTCAGTTTCAGCAGCCTGTTCGCTTAGTCGCTAACCCACTCTGTGGAGATCTGGAGATCTAATAAACAGAGAGATAAAGGCAAAGAAACCTCAGATCAGTGAAACTACAACACTACCAGGAAAGCAGAAATGGCCAGCATAAGTGTGGGAATCTCTCATCACGTGCAAACATAAGAATGTCCACCTCAAGACGCTAGAAAGGACTTCTCTGAGGAAACTGTCCTCAAGGCAAAAAAGTAGGCTTTTCGACTGAAGGAACAACTAATAAAATATTTACGTTGATGGCTGTTCTGGTTAACTTTAATTGTGAACTTGACATAACCTAGAGTCATCTGCAAGAAGAGGCTTAATTGAGAAATTGCCTAGACCACATTGGTTTATAAAGTATGTCTGTGGGGAATTGTCTTGATCGTTGATTGATGAGCAAGGGCCAGCCCACAGCATAGGCAGTACCATTTCTAGACAGGTCATCCTGAACAGTATAAGAAAGCTTGTTATGTGAAAGCCTAGCATTCAGCAAAAACAGCATCTTCCATGGCTCCTGCTGTACTTCCGGGCTGTGAGATGAGTTCTTGGTCAAAAGCCTTCAAGTTCCTGCCTGGAGTCTTGCCTTGACTTAACTTGATTGTGGACTGTGGCTTGAAGTTATAAGATTAAAAAAACAAAACAAAAACAAAAACAAAAAATCTTTCCTCCCCTAAGTTGCTTTTTGGAAAGGAAATTTTATAAGAGCAATAGAAAAGACTCTAGTGTACTCACATGTAAAAACTTTCTAACAAAGTTGAAGTGCCTTTATCTTTCTTAGTTTTGAACCAAAATAACCTCCAAAAACTATGATTCAGAACAAGAACAACCTGAAGAAAGCAAAGACAATCCAAGGACAGAAAATGTTTGAAAATCTTTTTTATAACCAAAACTTATACATGTAGAATGGATTATTTAAGCTGCTAGAAAAACAGGCCACAGGAAATGGGAAGTGGGAAAAGATCTGATGATGGGATGGCTACCAGTGTGCACATTGTTTTTAGGATACTTTTAAATGTTCCGCCAATTAGTATTCAGATTGAAAAATTCCAGTCATTGTCTTCCTGTGATTGCTTTAATCCTGCAAGTAATTTGCTTGTATATGGCCCTGTCTTGGCAGTTCTTGCTTATTGATGCAAACCTAGTTATCATTGTTTTGTTTTGTTTTCCTCCATCTTGCTACAGGCAGTGGATATTGAACTTTAACTATATACAGGCAGAATAGCTTTCAGTAAAAACATGATTGTGTCAAATTCTGGCTAACTAAGCTTATTTGTGTACTACAATATTGACAAAGTTGGCTGCTCTGATAGAAAAGGAATGATTGGAAAGAGCAGGTGATGGTGTGTTTGCATGCCAAATCCAGCCTTTTCAAATGATTCAGTGGTAGGATGAGTCACCAGTCTTTGTCCAGCATCAACTTTCTCATGGTTATTATGCAAGTGATGGTGATGTTTAAATGAAGAGGAGCCTGCTCCTTGCTGAGGTATGCATGTAAACACAGGATAAGGTACTTGCCCTCAGCCACGAATCCACACTGGTAAAGAAGATTCTAATGGAGAGACACTAAGGTTCTCTAGAATCATATAAATGGTGTTGGTGAGTTTTATTCTCTTTACACAATTTAAGGAGAAAGAAGAAGATTAAAATGAGTGTCAGAAGCCTCACTCTATTTTGTATGAGATAATTTTTCATTTATTGAATTTTCAAGATGGCTTGAGCCTTTTTCTTTACTTCTTCAGGTAGAATTTGTGTGCCTTTTTAAGATAGCACAATCCCACTGCTTGTATTACAGCATAGGAAGGAACAATTAGATGCTTCTCAAACTGAAGGGAAAAAATGCCACCAGTAAGTTTTATATAGAGATGGTGGCTTCACTGACATCCATCCCTTCATTAGCAGACTTTTCAAACCACTTGCATTCATCATTTTGAAATATGTTTCTATAACACATACTAGCTTCTCTCTAGAATTTTTTTTGTTTCGTTGTTTTATTTTGTTTTGTTTTCTTGAGACAGGGTTTCTCTGTATAGCCCTGCCTGTCCTGGAACTCACTCTGTAGACCAGGCTGGCCTTGAACTCAGAAATCCTCCTGCCTCTGCCTCCCAAGTGCTGGGATTAAAGGTGTGTGCCACCACTGCCCGGGTTAGAATTCTTAACCTTACTCTTCCTGGTAGCACCAAGGGTACACTTTGTTAATGTTCAGGTAAAACACACACACACACACACACACACACACACACACACATACTCTATTGGCTTCAAAAGGTCCCTTGAGACAAATTATTTTGAAAACAAACTATTCTTATCCAAATAATTCAATAAACTTTTCAAAGTCATATAAATAACACCTGGCAATGAAAGCATGAATACCATCTCCTAAACATGGCTTGATTTGTCATAATAGAGCCTTATCTTATATTTTTCTGAAAAATTAGGAAGTCATCAGAGAACTTAATATCTCAAGAATTAAATCAATGTAATACTTTTTTCCTCCAATGACATTTTCAATGTAGACTCCATCTGTTTAGTCTTGTACCTGGTGGAAGTCTACAAATACCTACTTGGTCTGGAGGCATTTCCTTAGGTGTATATAACCATTGCACCATCACACATGGCTTTGATAGTTATTTTTAAACCAAAGTATCCATTAAATCTTAGGTCCTTTTTACTTAAACCTATTTTTAACATTCTTCATAGTTTCCATTATAATTTCAGTTCTCAAAATTGATATAATAAATATCATCTAGTTTTTCTTTAAATCATAGTATAGAGCTATAAGGGAATTACTTGTGAAATATAATTTTCCATATTTTCAAAAAACAAATTATTAGTTTCACTCCAGGATTCCTCTGGAAAAGCACTTTGAGGTGCTGGCTGTTACAGATAGATCTTCGTCAAGTTACCCAGTCACCGAAGCAGAGCTATCCTAAATGAAGACAAAGTAGATACATTACTCCTGTCAAATGAAGTTACCTGGATCAGACAGAAACTGTTATTGCCTTAGCACCAGCTCTCAATGAATTCCATGCATGATCTCTTTCATTATAGGTGTTTACTGTCAAAAGACACACTTCTCCTAAAATAGGTAAAATATATTTTATTTGCCTGTGTACAATGACAAGATGTATAGCATTGAATTCTAAAGTGGCATTGTCATTGCTGTCTATCTGATCAGGACAATAGCAAGAGCATCTTACTCTCAAAAGAAAGAACAAAACCAAAGGCAATTCAAGATTGTTGTGTTTCAAGAAACCATATAGAAAAATACATTGTAGTTGACTCACATGAAAATTTGATGTCATTTAAATTGTGTTTCTTGAGATTTCTATGATCAGAGAACAAAAATGTAGTGCCAGAGGAACTTAACTGAAAACTAATCATATGTAATATAGCAAGTGTGTGGTATACAAAATAAGATAATTTGTTTTCTCTTGAGAATACATCAAGTCTTTGAATAAGCTGTGCATAGCACACCCACCAGCATAATGGATATCTTTGTAAAACCATTATGGGGAAGACCGCCTCCATTGCCTTGTGTCTGCTCCCTCAGATACAATGCAAATGTCACAGGAAGGCCTGGAGAGATCAACAGAGATTGATGTTTGCTGATGGGAAAATGAAAGGGATGTACTTTCTCTGACTATGGCATTCGAAAGGAATCCTTCTTTCAAAAGAGTAAGGTTTATACAACCTCTATAATGGGTGAAGATAAAAGAAAGAAAAGTGAGTTGGATACTGTAATGTGAGTCACAACAGGAAGATCAGTTGCACTATAAGGAGTGCCCATAAAATATACGAAGTTAAGACAAATTTATGAATGTTTAGAATACAGGTTTAAAGACTGTCTTAGGGCTGAAACATTGATACCTTACCAACTTCCTTTTAACTGAGTACATACAGGACAGATACTTCGACACTTCCACAATTCCATGGACAACAAGTACACCTATCATCACTTGTCCAGGAACAAGAGCCCAGAGCTTCATTCTCAGGCCAGTGTCCTAGGTCTTATATGTGTACTCTGTGACTCTCACCAACCTGCATGTCAATCAAACACATTCTGAGAGCATCAGAAGAATGTCACTTAAGAGTTGGCCTAGAGTCCTCACATTGAACCTAAGAACCAGAAACTTATCCTTAATTGTTTTATCCTTGTTCTTTCAAATCCCTCTCCTTTTCTTCATTCTTTCCTTATTTTTATTTTGTGCATATATGTATGTATAATGTGTGGCTGGGCACTTGCATGAGCATGTGGAGGTAAGAGGCCAACTTGCAGCAGCTGATTTTATAGATGATTTTATATGGTGTGAAAAGCAAACTATATATAGTCACAGAGTGTTAAAAAGCAACAACAGGTGAAACACAGTGGAAATATGATTCTGTGATGACAGTTAACAAAATTTTAGTGGAAAAGATCAACTAAAGGTTAAGTTGTTATAAAGAGCTCACTAGAAAAGACTACTCAGGCACAGTCTAAAGTGAATTGAAGTGTTTATTCTAGCTCATGGGAACTACACTAAGATATTTGGGACCCAAGAAGAGTAACAAGTGCTTAGAGTCAGGGGTTTTTAAAGGCAAACGCCATGTTAAGGTAACTTGCTATACAGTTTCAGGGGGAGATTTTGTGCAAGCAAGCAGTTTCATTGACACACACTTACCTGAAGGGGGGCAGGTCTGCACATGCAGCCAATTTAACAGCGGTTAAGAGCACTGACTGCTCTTCCAAAGGTCCTGAGTTCAATTCCCAGCAACCACATGGTGGCTCACAACCATCTGTAATGGGATCGGGTGCACTCTTCTAGTGTATGTCTGAAGATAGCTGCAGTGTACTCACATAATTAAAAAATAAATAAATAAATCTTAAAAAAAAAATGGAGTTTGAGGTCAGCCTGAATCTCATAGGGAACATTTTCCTTAATGACAATTCTTTTTGTATTCCTTTGTTTGGATTACTTTTGTTCCAAAAGTTTCTTCCTTTTACTTTATCTTTCCTTATATTAAATCCTTTATATAATTTTGTAAAGTTTTATTTTATTAATTTATGTCTATGGGTATTTAGTCTGCATATGCCTGTGTGATACATGCATGAAGTACACAAAGAGGCCAAAAGATCCCTTGGAACTGGAGTTATGGATGCCAGTGAGACACCATATGGATGCTGGAAACTGAACCCAGGTCATCTAGAAAAGCTTCCAGTACTTTTAACTGCTTAGTCATCTCTTCAACCCATTTTTACGTTCTTTTTATTCATTCAGAAACCTAGTAGAATATAGAGTTCAGCTTCTCTCAGAAGTAATCTTATACTATTGATCAATTGAGTTAAGGAATCAGAAAGAGATGGCAATAGAATAGAGAAGTAATTCTTGGAAACACAATGACATCACATGGAAATAAATAACATCCAGTGAATAAATCTAGAGTTAATACCATTAAGATATTACCTGGAGATCATTATTGCCCAGGGATACCATTTGGAGTCAGGACCATTCACTGATATCACTTACCCACCCAATCTTACAACCTAGAAGTCAATAATACCTGTATTATCACCTGGGAGTAAATACTACCTAGGGAAGTCTAGGGAAAAGGAAAGGATTTCAGCAGAACAAAATTTAAAATGGACTTACTTAAGGGAAACTAGGTGTATCTGTAAACGCCCAGGGGTTGAGACGGTTGTCTCATAGCTTACTAATACTGCTCCCCGATTCTTAACAGCTCTATGCATCTCAAAAGCAGAGTAAAATGTTTAGAACTATGGTCTTCTAAAGCCTCCACCTTTATGACAAAAAAAGAAAATAGTATACATATACACATACACACACACACACACACACACACACACACACACACACACACGAGGCACACAGTTTAAGCCTGCAGATGTGATTTCTGCATTTCATTTTTATTTTACGTATAATGGTATTTTGCCTGCACGTGTGTCTGTGTTATGGTATCAGATCCCCTTAAACTGAAGTTACAGACAGTCATGAGCTGCTATGTAGGCGCTGGGAATTGAACCCAGGTCCTCTTGAATACCTACCTCTTAAGAGCTGTTAATAGTTAAGAGCTAGGGCTCTTAACTCTTGAGCCACCTCTCCAGCCCTGAGTTTCTCAACTTTATAATTCAACTTTTTATGTTACTTTTTAACTTTTGGTTAACTTTAAATAGTTTTCATTTCATTTCATTTTTAAGATGTTGCATTTATCATTCTGAAATGTATTACTGAAATTAAAAAAATTATCTCACACATTTAATTGATTTTAATTTTTGTTACTTTCACATTTTAATCTGAATACAATGGCAAGAACTAAAATCAAATAGAAAATAAAAATCCATTAAGGTTGCCTTCCTAGCTCTTCTCTTGTAGCATGGAACGTGTACGAGATAATCATGAAAAGTGAGGGAGCATGTTTCTTAAAACAGAGACTTTGCAAAGTATGAGTAAAATCTTAAGTTTGATCTCCAAGGTCACAGAGAATCAAACAAATGACTAGATAAACAAATAAATCTACTGAGTTTTTAAAGCTGATTTCTAGACTAACTCCACTCATACCAAATCAGGATATTCTGGTTTGAAACCAGGTAATTCAGTGTGATCACCACTGTTTAATGGACAGGTCACTAGAACACAGGTTGCAGACTGATGAGAGTGGGTTGTATTTTGCTTGTTCTGTATTCATACAGTGACATCCTAATGTTCTTGTACCTTAGAATGTGACATGACAGGCATGGGCACATGAACATGTGACCAAAAACTATCACATTTTATATCTAAAATGTGTGTAAGCAACTCAATTAGCCAGGTAGTGGTGGCATACACCTTTAATCCCAGCACTTGGGAGGCAGAGGCAGGAGGGTTTCTGAGTTCTAGGCCAGCCTGGTCTACAGAGTGAGTTCCAGGACAGCCAGGGCTACACAGAGAACCCCTGTCTCAAAAAAAAAAAAAAAAAAAGAAAAGAAAAGAAAAGAAAAAAGAAAAACAAAAACAATTCAATTAGACTAGCATGCCCATTTTATGGACTGTACCAGTTTTAAGTAATTTAAAACCACTTTTTCAGTCTTTAAGAAAATTAAATTTGACTTCTCCATGTTCAATGACATATGTAAGTGTTGCTCTCAACAATAGGGTCTTGTCATTAGGGTGTGGAGAACAATCGATATCCTTGACAATATCCTGTGATGTTTAGGCATAGGGTCTATGGGGGACAGTTTTGGCTAATGATTCAACAAGGTGGAATCCACTTTTGTCATTGAAGGTTTTACTTGGTCATGTAAGATGTCCAGTTGGGGCATCAAATTCCCCATTATATGGTTATAATTGCATGATAATTGCATCTAAATTCCTTTCATGTATGTATATATTTTAGAAAGCTTTTACAGGAGTATACTTGCGTATAATTCTTCAAATTGTCTTTGGTGTTAGTTGACTTTCCCCATAATTCCTCCTTTTGTATGATCTCCAGTCTTTGCCCAATTAATCCTACCATTGCAAGCTCCCATTTTTGTTTTTGTAACACTTTGTTTTGTTTGCCCCATTTAGGAGATTCCATCTTCTTTGCTTGTCCTATATTAGGTACCTAACCTAGGTTGATACCTATATTAGGTACCTAATCAGGTTGAACCCTGATTGTAGCACACATATGGAAAGCTTAGAAGCTAACATCCACAAAAAGGAGAAAACACACGGTATCGGCTATGTGAGACCTAGGAGAAATCTACTTCTATTATTCTTGTAAAGGAACATAGCAACAAAATGACTCCTAATGACATTTTGCTATACTCATAGATTTATGCCTCATTTAACTCTCATCTGAGAAGGTTCTTCTTGTAGTAGATGAGCCACAACTGGACAATGGTGCAGAGTGAGAGACTTAAGAGCACTCAGTCCTAAATGTAATGTCCTCGTAAACTCCCTCACTCAATCTCAAGAATCTATGGGGAAAAAAGAGGTGGGAAATTTGTAAATGTTGGAGGTGACATCCCAAAGAAATAGCATTTCCCAGATACACTAGGACTGATTGCATATGAACTCAGAGACTGTGTCAGCACATGCAAGACTTGCACAGATTCAAGTTAGAGAATCCCAGCCCTGAGAAGAGGGACTGGACACAGAATCTCATGCATAACCAGGAAGCTATTTACAATTGATACTGGTTGGCAGAAAGAAAATCAATTTTCTACAATGAACTGTCACTGGGTATATTTGTTGGTATTCTGTCTGGATTCCACCTCCACAGTTACCTGGCAGCAGCCAGGTATGCTCCTCCCCACAGTTACCTGGCAACAGCCAGTAGACCTGGCTCACTATAAAAGGGGCTGCTTGGACCCTTCCTCTCTCTCTTGCCTCTTGCTACCTTGTTCCCCCTCTCTTCCCATTCCCTTTCCCCCCTCTCCACACAACCATGGCTGGCCTCTACTCTCTACTCCTTCACTCTGCCTTTCTCTGCCTCTGCTACCCTCTTAATTCGCCTCCCCATGCCCTAAATAAACTCTATTCTATACTATACTGTTGTGTGGCTGGTCTCTCAGGGGGAAGGGATGACTTAGCATGGGTCCAGTGAGGCACCCCCTTCCCCCACACCATGCCGGAACATATTCTTATACTTCTTTCTCTTTTTATGATCACAAAAATATTAACCACATTCCAGGACAGGCCACATGTGTAGGAGTAGTTTTCCAACACGAAATTAACTCTGTAGGATTTCTTTGGGGGGCAGGGAGATGAGCTAGGGGAATAGGAGGTGGGGGTTGGGAGGGGCTGGCATTGTTTTATTGTGGGTCTTACTTGTCTTGATTTTTTTTCTTTTTTTAATTTCTGAGAGAGGGAAAAAACTGAAGTTGGATGGGCTGAAGGTGGGTGTAAGGATTTATGATTCACCAAAGAAAGATACCCCAGACTCAAATAGTATGTAAAAGCAAAGAGTATTTTATTCTGCAGAAGTCCACCATGCTGAGTCTCCCATTACCAAGATAGAGAGAGACACCTAGGTGAGCTAGCAGGAGTGATTTAAAGCACATTAGGGAATTCCAAGGTAGGTGACCTCTATGTTAATCTGTTGGGTCCATCTCTATGGACATTCTGTTACCAGGGTGTGAGGGCTGGAAACTTGCCGGGGAGATCTGGGAACTAACTGTTACTGAGGAAGTAGCTGAGGAAGTCTGGAAGCTGCTGCTAACCCGTTGACCTTACTTTTCAGGCCATGGGGCTAAGATATTCCATTACCTGGGAATGAAGACTGGAGCCTGGGGGTTTTCTATTAGTAATCGACCTGCCTGGGCTTGGCTGGATTTGCCCAGTTCTTAGGCCTAGTCTCCTTAACTGGCAATCGGAAGTCTGTCAAGGAGTTGTGGGAGGCCTAGCCTCCCCAGTCAGGAAGAGCGGGCAGAAGTTAGGAAGGGGAAAGCATGATCAAAATGTATTACACATACATTTTTATTTAAAAAAAAGAAAATTAATTGTTTAAAACAATAACATTTGAAACAGAATTTGGCATGCCCACATTCTACAGTATCTCTTTTTCTATGCTACTTAATGACCTGTGCCCTACCATCTGCTGAGTATGTCAATGAACTTCACAAATATGGAATCATGAAAATGTTCTTAAATTCAACTGAAGCCAGAGGCTCTATTCCACCCATTTCTAACATGTTCTGAGTATGTCGTTGTCCTTGCTCAAATTTTAGGAGACAAGTCAAGAACTATTAAAATATTAAAATGTAGATTTTATGTTTACTGAAGAATTCTCAAAATTTTTTGTCCTTGGAAATATGTTTATATAATGTATCAACTAATGGATTTCAAAACCATTGTTTTCTGGAACATATTTTGAGAAGCTCTAAGGAGAATGAGTCTCCCAATGTGACTAATTTATAACAAAAATAAGAAACCAGAAAAAACTCACCTGCAATGTTATCTCCCTCTCCCATTCAAATTGCCACAAGATCTAAAATGAAACTGCTCTATGTAATTTAAATGCAATCATGGTATTTATCTAACACTACTCTTTCAGCTTGACCTAGTTTAGCCTCTCCTTTCAGTCATGATTCATCTGGCAGGGAAAGGAGCATCATATTTAATTTCTTTTACAACTTGATAATTAACAACTGTTGCTCTCAAAATAAGATGCAAAGAATAAAAGAGCCTCACAATAAAGCACCTGATGGGTTAATTGCCTGTGTATGCAATTTCGAAGTTAAGATTAATGGCAAAAGTTAAGTTCCAATCTACACAGTAAAGCTCAAAACTTAATACATATTCTACATGCTCTCCATTTCCATTGGCTGATTCTCACCCCCAAGCACCTGGATTCTTCTGAATTGGAATATGAGTTCCCAACTGGCTCAGGCAGTGAAGCATGGTACTCTGTAAACAGGTATGTTAATATTGGTACTCCAGCTATGAGAATAATGGAATTTAAATAGAATACATGACTAAGCAATAATAACCTTTGCACAGTGGTGCTCAGCAGTTAATATTCACAAAGATCACATCTAAGATATGTTCCTTTTATTACCTAAAGGAGACTATGATGCGATAAGAAAATTCAATTTACATATACATTATTTCTCCCTGCTTTCTTCTAAAGACAAAGTTATGTGGCATTATAAAACTAGGTTTGCAACATAAAAACATATTGGGCATAACTCAGTTATGTTCAAGAAATGTGCTTGTCTGTCTGTATTTACTTGGACATTATTTTAGTTCACTCAACATGAAGTTTGTGTATACTTAGAGGACACTGTTAGTAATTTGGATAAAATACTTTATCAGTAATAAAAGAAGAAAGGTACCTATTATATTTGGGGATAATGGAAGTACAGAGAAAACTGAGTAATTTAACACAAAATGGTTTTCAAAACTATCATGATTGAGAAGGAATGAGGTTGTATACATTCATTTAGATTCCACTTAATTTATTATACCAAAGCTCAGTGATTCATAGAATTGATCTTCTAGAAGGTGACTCCCCATAGAAACTCGTAAGCAAATCATAAAGCTTTCTCCTCTACAGCATGAAGGGACAATTGAGGAAGTGAAAGTTCGGCATACAGCTTCTTACCAGTGGAACTGGATGAAGAAGTCCAAGTGAGGGGAAGCAGAATAAGGTACTTAAGCATGAAACTGCTCTGCCTGGACCTATCTACCTTTGACAGGAAGAATCTCAAAAGAAAGTTTAGCAGGCAAGTTAAAGGAAATTTTGAAGAGAAATGCATTTGTTCTCCCTTATAGGAAAAGAACTAAGGGAGTGTTCCATTTGAGAAAAGGAGAATGTAGACCTACCAACATGGTCATACTCCACTGAGAGGTTGCAGACAAGGAAGGTGACCAGAATGTTATGTATTACAGGGTGTGGCATTTTGACTGCCAATCCTTCTCTTACATTATGTTAAAAGAGTATCCAGAATGCCCTGTACTTGGAGCATAGTCATCTCAAAGTTAAGGATGGAATGGAAGAACAATATAGCCAAATATGAACTCAGTTGAGGAGAGGAACAAGATGTCATAAAGGAAGATACATGTCTATATATCTCTCTCTCATACTGGGTACAAAGCACCTAGATTCTCATAATGTTTGAGTTGAGTGAGATGTTGATAGAAATGTCTTTTTTTGCCTTGTAACACTTGGCCTTAGTCACTAATTTTTATGATATTTGAAATTCCCAAAGTAAAAATTGTCATTCATGGGTGGTGACATCTCTGGGAACTAGGAAGTCTCATAGAGTTTCAAAATGGAACTGGCCACCAGAAAGAAGTAGGCACAGCTATAGGGTTGGGATTTGTAGCCCCACCTACAGCCCCTGAGAAGAGGAGAATGGTTAGAGGTTGAGTCAAGCACAAATGGTCAATAGTCAATGATTAAATTAGTCATGTTTATTTTTGTGGAACTACTGTATAAAGGCTAAATGACAGAGTTGAACTTGATGCTTATAGACACATCCTAACACATTCTAACATTATTGCCAATGAAGGCTGAAGACTGCATGTGCTCCTCCTCTTATACCTTTGTAGTATAGATTTCTTCTACCTAGCTCTTCCTGGAATGTATTGTTTATAACAAATCAATGATAGTGAGCATATTTTTTCCAGAATTCTGTGAGTATTTTAAACTAATTGTTGAATACAAAACTAGTGGAAAAAAATGAAGTTATAGTTTCCCTATGATAGAAAAGTTAGATATATAAATAGGTGTATGGAGTATTTATGACTTTTCCAGGAGGATAATACAATGCCTCCAAAAATTCTGCCTTCTTCTCATTTGACCAATTTTGGGCAGTTCTGATGGAGCTGTGTGCATCATGATGTTGGTGGACAGAAACCATAAAGAAACATATGTCTATAAGATGTAATTACATTGGAGAGCAGAAAAGTTGATTTGAACCAGCCTCATTCTTCAGAATCTAACATCCTATTTAAAACAAAAACAAAAAACAAGCCAAAACAAAACAAAACTCCCTCCCTATCAAGATGTAAATCAGGCATTCTTGGTAAGATATGCCTTCATGAAGGGATATTAGTCATGTTTGAAGGATTGCTTGGAACAAGACTAGAGATGGGACTGAAAGTCTCAAGGTGGAGAGGAAAAGAAAGTTACCTTGTGAGATGGAAAGGGCAGAGATGCCAATCCGTAAATGATTACCAACACAATGAACTCAAGTGTTAGGCGAAACTACTATGGCATGAAGCTATAAGACTCTGTAGAGCCTTAGCATACCAGAGACTCCCTGAGTGAACCACGTGGAGCCTGATTGTTCCAAAAGCAAGAGGATATTTATTCCAGTGCACTGGGGCCATCCCAGACCCTAAGGAAAGGAGGCTTCACTTGCTCAGTGAGTTTTTATACAATTTTCAGGGCAGCAGCCATTAGACACAATGTGATTGGTAAAACAGTGTGACTTTTTAAACTGATTGATCTTCAGGGAATGAGGTGGCAAGGACTTCCCTTGTTCGAAGGTGGGCAAAGGTCCACCCTGGGGAATGTGTCCCCACCGCAGGTTGGTTCTCACCCTGTGATCTGAGGAATGTTAATTAGCCTTTCCCTTCCAGAGAATTCCACTATCTTCCTAAAGTTCCTGAGCTTATCTTATTAAGGAAATTCTTGTTTACTTGGATCTTACAAAGCTGGACCACAACTTTACACTGAGGACAGAGAAAGCAGAAGGAAGGTGTTGGTAACAGGCAAGGTTTTCATGGGAAGTCTGAGCAGAGAGTGTACTGACCATGACTCTCACAGGATAAACTCAGAGAACACAGGTTAACAGACAGGTCAGACACATGTCTACCCTTCAATTCCCTTGTTACCTATGTGAAGTCACCACTTCTAACCATACCTCTAAAGACTAGATGCTGAAAGGCATCATGGCACGGAACTATATATTTTTGGGGACAACTAAGGGTGATTATCACAATGTTTGGTGTATACTTAGATTCTTCTTCTGGGCCTTTGTTTTTCAACTCTTATTTTAGTTCTGAATTTACTTATATTTTTCCTTGCTTCAAGAACTCCACCCACCACTATCTTCAAGGAGAAGCTCACTCTCTAAATTATTATGCACACCTGGGTCAATATTTTAACCTTTGGTGTTAATTAAGAAGCATATGCATATATCATTCTGATTCGTAGCTTTGGGTCAGGAAATCACAGTATTATAATGACTGACATTCAAAATTCTAACATGTAAATGATTTCAATTTGCATTTAAATGTAAATATGTGGTGCATATTTAAATATATTTACATAATGCATTTTAATGTATTTACATTGAAATTCAGCTGGGAGTGAAATCCAAATGCATAAGTTGCTGACATTTTTATTTTCCTGGCTTCTTTCTTCAGCAACAAACTCCATGTTAGTGAGAAATACTGAAGTGTATCTGCACAGGCTCAGGCACACTTAGCTAGAAAAGTTCCAAACACTACAGTGAGGAACGAAAAGCAATTATACCAGTCATTTCATAATTCAGCCTGGAGGCAAGAAATGGCACCTGTAACCTCCGGGAACATACTCCATCATTAGATTAACAATTCCTCGGCCAAACACACATTATTAAACTAGACAAGCCATGCCCCATTGAGGTAGGTAGAGAAACAAATGGAATTGTGTTATTTCAGGTAAGAAATTGTGGGCTTCTTATAGTTGTGAAAATCTTGTTTACTTAAAAAAAGAATACAATCCCTGACTCTAGAGATAAGATACCAACAAAGATGAGCTACTGTTGGGTCCAACATATATAGTATTGTTTACTTTATCTGTATTAAAGGAATGAAATGAAAATCAAGTAGTGACTGCAGAGCAGGTGGTGAATCAGAGCTGAGTTGTCACTTATTTCATCTAATCATTATCTTGTTGGCCTCAAAGAAATTGTGCTTATGAGTCCAGTTTCCCTTTCAGAAGCAGAGTGGGCTGGATAATTTGGGTTCTGATCAATAACTATTTTTCTTTACCTTTCTTATATTTGCACTTCTAATGAGGACTATAGCGCAGACACCTGCATGCCTCCTATATGAACTCGGTAATGCTTCCTTGTAATTTTCTCAGAGCTGTCTTTCAAACAATGCATAGCTACCTCAGCAACAAGGAGCAGGGTGGCCTCCTGGTGGGATCTATAAAGTCCATAATTACAAGTACAGACACCATCGTGTCCCCTGAAGCAGAGCAGTTCCGAAGAGGAATCTCTCACGGCTTCATATGCCTGACTTCACCTAGGCATTCAGAAAGCCTTCACAGCTCAACATCAGAATAAAGTCATGCTTTAAAATAAGCTACTCACACTCACTGAGACACACTGATGGTTCAAGTTCTCTGTGCCTCAGAGTCCTTACATTTAAAACAGAAATAATATTTACCGAACAAAGAAGATTAAATTTCCCTAAATTGTTATTGCATCTAATTGTAGCAATTATCATATTATTATGATGGAACATATGCAAATTGTTTTATATAAAATAAAATCTCCCTTCTTGATTGCTATTTCTGCTTCTAAGTTGTATCCGCTTTTATGATAATGGTGTGTTAAAGGGCTATGGACAGAATGCTAAGCAAAAATTAGGAAAACAGTAACAGTGACAGAATTGGAGGCAGGGGAATATTCATTTTCAAGATGGTCTTTCAAGGCACCACAATAATCAAACAAACTTAACTTTTCTTTCAAATTTAGTACTTTGGATTAGTAACTATTATACTGAAAATTCAACTAAAAACCTAAAATTTTGACTTTAGTTAGCTGCAGTCTTCTGTCCTAATCAATATTGTTTTCTTCAAGTATTGCTTAAAAGGGAATCCTATACATGCTTTTTAAAAATACAAAAATAGCTAGGCATTGGAGGTGCGCACCTTTAATCCCAGCCCTGGAGTGGCAGAGGCAAGCAGATTTCTGAGTTTGAGGCCAGCTTGGTCTACAGAGTGAGTTCCAGGACAGCCAGGGCTACACAGAGAAGCCCTATCTTGAAAAACAAAAATAAAATAAAATAAAATAAAAATAAATAAATAAATAAATAAATAAAGTAAAAATACACAAATAAATTCCATTTTTATTCAAGCAAATATGCCCAAACCACCATAATTCATGTTATGAATATTATTCAGTGAATGTATGTTTTCAATCTATATTCAGATTTTGAACTTAGAGCAACATTTTGACTATTCTTTTTAATTTCTAAGTTCTAACTTTGTCAAAAAGCAATCATTACATTTTGTAATTTGATGGAAATTCTTGAGGCCAATTCTTCCATTTTAATATACTTATTAAAAATATTTCAGTCTTGTAGGTGCAAATCCCATCTTTAAAAAGAAGAAATCTCAGTCATAACCTGTGAAAATTCTAACATGTCAAGCTAAGAAAATAATCTACCTATTTAAGGAACAAAAATGGAGTATTCTTTGAAAAACAATCTTAATCACTTTTGTAAGAGCCAAGACAAATTATGATGCCAATTCTCTAAAACAATTTGGCTTATTGACAATTTTTTTGTCTGTACTTAACTTAATGTTGCTTAACAATAGCAATCTATAATTATTATTAATTTTGGCATAATTCCATAATATTTTAATTCTCAACCAAGAAACTCATATATAAGAATACCCAAAAATAATGGAATGAAACATTGCCATTACTAAATATTCCTCTTTAATTTATTAGCCAGTTACTTAGTTCTTATCACTGTCTGTATTAATAGAACTATTTACCAAGTTACCCTCATAATTTTGAGGGGTGTCCTAAATAGAACTTTTACTAGGATTTTAGCTCAAAAATACTTCCATGAATAGAAGCAAGACTGTTCAGAGCACAGGTTCTTTTGTATTTTCTTTTTGTAATATGAATAGTTAGTTGTCTCTTATAACCTGAATCTTTTTTTGTTTCCTCTATTTAATCCTGAGAGATATAACAGGTAATCAGTAAGTATTGGCAAGTGGATGATAGAAATTGGAAAAATAAAGGAGAAAAAAATAGATGAGGAAAAACAGAGAAAATAAATAGTAATATAAAAGGGGAAACATAAAAGGGAGAATTTCATCTGGCAGGAATAGTTAAATTTTTATATTTACTATGGTATAGAGACTTCAGACACCATGGTAATTTCTTTTTTATTTCTTTTATTTTATACTTCACAATAAAGTAAATTTCTGTGCAAGAAATAAAGCACTAAAATTTAGAAATGAAACTTTACATATTGGCAATTGAACAGATGCATTTGAACTAAAAAAAATAATTTGATATGATAGACTCATTCTTTTGCCCATGTCAAATTAGGAAGAGAAAATGGACAATGGATCACTAAATGGGTTCCTCTCCATTATCTGGTAAAATGTATTTAAAATACTTAAATAAGCATGTGTTCAAATACAGAAAATGATTTGGTAATTAAGAGAAATAAAGAAGACACCAGAAGGGTTCATTTTCCTCTACTGCACTACCATAATGGAAGTAGATGAAAGAGCACCAATGGCAAATAACTTGGATTTTATTAATGATCACTACATTTAGAGCAAAGTTAATGAAAACACAGTAGGAAAGTTCAAGGAAACCTGATGGGTAGAGGAGGAAATGGAAAGAAGAGGGACAGATGATGGGAAATGAAGGAGCAGAACCTCTACCCAACCTGTAGGTTGAGTTTCCATAAAGTTGGGAGACAACAGAGTTCAGCATGGAATTTATCTTAATTATATTCCCTGAAATATTCATTGTGACCTTATGTGCTCTGCAGCATGGAATGAAGCTCGCAGTCAGGGCTGGCTCTCTGACCTTAGTGAGTGCTTAGGCCTGAATATTGAATGAAGGCAATGAGCTGATACTCCAGAACATCACCTGAAAAGTAAAGAGTCTTCAAACCAAGAAGGGCAAATCCTCATAGAGGACAATTAACAGATTCAGCATCCCCAAGCAGGACCTGATACTAGGTTCTTTTCATACTTGCCCTCCAGACATTGGGAGGCAAAGCAGAAAAAATTCTGTACTTTTCATTGAAACTAGAAAGAAAAGTAGAGGAAGATATAGGTTGAATGTCTTGAAAATATTCACTCAAATTAATGAGTTGGAAATTGAATTCCTAATGCTACAGTGTTGGGAGGGTGAGCACAACTTACTCATGGCAGAGAGTAGTCATCAATGAACTCTATAAAGTATCTATTCAAGCCAGGAAGTGGTGGTGCATGCCTTTAATCCCAGCACTTGGGAGGCAGAGGTAGGCGGATTTCTGAGTTCAAGTCCAGCCTGGTCTATAGAGTGAGTTCCAGGACAGCCAGGGCTATTCAGAGAAACCCTGTCTTGAAAAAAACAAAAACAAAACAAAAAAATTATCTATTCAATTGTTCAACCATAGTCTGCCAATTGTCAAATTAAAGTATATATCATCTTATCATACACAGTTATTCCTAAATTCTACTCAAGAAAATATTAATACTCAAGAATAACAATTTGAACATTTGTAGAAGAAAGTTTAGATTAAAAAAGATAACCATTCTCCACCTTAATTTTTGTATAGTATCATTCAATGCTCAAAGAAATAAAATGTCTCTATATTTTGTAATGAAGTAGAAAAGGAATTATCTTCATACTATATTTACAAATAATTTTTCTAATTTTCCTCCTCAGGTTTCTTTCTATAAATATTATGACTAATCATGATATACATCAATTAGTCAAAACTGTACCTTTAAGAATTTCTTGGTTAAAAAATAACTGTTATTTATCTTCCATTAATTAATCCTCTTCATATCTCCAATATGATGTCATCTCTTATTTTAGTCTTTTAAATTATTCCTTGGCATGGAATTAACATCTCTTTTGAAAAGATTTATCTTTAATTCAGTGAAACTCAGCTGTCAAGATAATAAACATCATGATAGAATTTTTGAACTTATAAATCATGCTTTTTATGTATTATATCTTCATGGAATTTATAAGCCACTCACATAGTTCTTATTTTCACTTTCAGATTTTATTCTTAAGAATCAACTGTTGGTTTTTGTAATTGTCACTATTTGGTTATGAAAATAAACAGACTTATTTGTCTAAAAATTGGAAATACTAGGTCTATTGTAAAGTAAATTTTTGCTACATAATAAAATTGTAAGTACTATACACGAAAGACAAAGCTAGTTTAAACAAAGCACAGTATGCCAACAACTATGACTGTGGGACTCTAAGTGAATGGAGGCTGAGACTTGTGGAGATGCAGTGTACAATCACGATGACGGAGAAGGTCAAAAGCCATCAGCAATGTGGGATTTGATTTTCCAAGGTAAACTTTTGCAAAATTCCAAAAGCAGGAAAGGCCACTCTGACCGTGATGAGGCAAGCAAAGGATGATTTGGTGACTATGTCTAACTATGGGTAAAGCAGGGGAGGCAAGCAAAGGATGATTTGGTAACTATATCCAACTATGGGTAAAGCAGAGGAGGCAAGCAAAAGGATGATTTGGTAACTATGTCTAACTATGGGTAAAGCAGGAGCATTGTCCAATTTCAAAAATACCTAACACCTTCCTTTCCAGATGAATATCAGCAACTATTGCTCCTTTGTTAATTATCCCTTCAGATCCTTCATCCTTCCTTTCAAGTATATGTGTTAAAATATCTTGTCATAAGTGGTGTGGTGGTACATGCCTTTAATCATGGCCCTCAAATGGCAGAGACAAGCAGATCTTTGAGTGCAAAGCTGCCACGGTCTACAGAGTAAGGTCCAGGATAGCCAGGGCTATACAGAGAAACCCTGACTCAAAGAAACAAAATAAAGATACACTGTCATAAAGTGATATACCTAACCTAGCTGCATCTAAATGTACAGTAAAATCTCAAAATCTCACCTCTTTTCAGGAAGCTAAAATACCAAGAATGAGCTTTTCCTGGCATCCCTGTACTCTGGTGTCCAACGGTTCCGCATGGTGAACAACTCTCTCCAAAACTGAATATCATGCCCGGCTAGTTCTATGATAGATTTATCATTCTTGATTTTAGATGGCTAATGATAGACAGATATTAAGAGATTTTTAAAAGGATAGGATCGATATATAGAAACAGCTTAGATGGTAGAGCTAAGATAAATAAATAAATAAATAAATAAATAAATAAATAAATATAAAAATGACTTGAACCTTAGATTATGTCCAGTTCTGAGAAAGATAAATGCTGAAAAGTGTAGAGTGGAGTCAGAAGAAAGACGAGTGAAAGAGAGAACCTTAGGAAACTGGTCAAAGCACTGTAAAGTGTTGAGGACAAGCTGATGAATGCTTCCCTTAGGAAGCTATCACAGTCGGTGGAGTCAGTGGGGATGTTTACAAGTAAAAGTAACAGAAGCATACAGAAGGTTCCGGAGGGCAGAGACCTGTAGGGAGCATAGGTTGGCTTAATCACCCCAAGACAACTTAGCACTGAGGCGATTCATTTGCCCCAGAGGGTCAAAGGACAGGGAATAAGAAACAAAGACAGGAGGGAGAGGATGACAGAGAAAGGAACACGGTATAGGGAAGAAGGAATATTTGTCTGGAGCAGGGGTTGTGGGGCTCTAAGGACCACTTCTGGAAGAGAAGAGACATAGACAAATGGCAGTTTACAAAAATAAAAAGGTAAACCTCTTGATCAAATGTTTAATTTTTGTCAGACAGGTTAATTAGGGAAGCCAAAGGAGGCTTTTGATTGGTGGACTTTAATACTTTGATAGCTCAAAGCCTCAGGAGGAGGAAGTGGCCAAATAAGGGAACAGACCTTCATGGTTAGTTTTAGGAATGTAATCTTACAGTTCTTAACAAGGCAGCCTAGGGGAGAGAGACAAGACCTGTCAGAGATGTGTTTGCCATGCTAGGGCTGGCTGAAGTCACATCAAGACAGAAGTCATAAATTACTCAGGGCTGGGGAGCTAGAGAAGCAAGGGTGAGTAAGATACGCAGATGAATACACTCCAGGGGGAGGGGGCTAGAATATATCTAACAAGTCACACTGTGTCCTGCAGTTGCCATGGAAGGCACAGGGCGGCTTTTAAAATGTTCTCTCCGAACACTGAAATTGTTGAGGTGTCCTTAACACTGTGGTGCATATTCACTTTATTCAGTCACGATGCTAAGTCTTAAATATGAGATCTGTATTTGGCAGAAATGAAAATTAACGTTGGATTATATTACATGACTTAAGAATAGTTCATTTTTTAAAGGCACATTTACCTATCTGGTCATAAAACACAAAAGACTGGTGGTTTGAAAACATTAGCATTTCTGCTCTGCATCCTGTTTTTTCAAGTACCAGTTGACATAGCCCTCTGACATGTGAGAAAATGAGATTTATTTCACACTCCTCCCTTGTGGTACTCTGAGGTAGGTGAAGAACATCATACTGCCTCTTGGAGATGCTGTAGGTACTGAAGGTGAAGCAAGCCGCCCAGCAAGTGCTCCATAATGTATTCTCAACTAACATTTGCTCATAGTCCCTTGTAAATCTCCTCCCATGGGCTAATTTGCAATTGAATACAGCACTTGCTGCAGAAGTGCCAAACACAACATTTGTGATATACACAGATAATCATTGGCAAAGAGCACCTTTTCTTCCACGGAACAGTTATTCAATAGCTAGGGACTGCTGGTTGAAGCCATACAATTGGGTCTTAGGAATGACGGTGGGATGGGCTAGGATTGTGACATCTTCTTTAAGAGGGGAGCTGCCAAAAATCCAGATATCTAACTAAAAAAAAAAAAAAAATCAAGAGTCAGTCAATAGTTTATTTATTCTAGTCTTTTTCTGTGCCCTGAGGTATGAAACAAGGGGGTAGTGTGCAGGGGTGGAGGGTATTCTTGCTCAGATCTGTAATCTGTACTGTGAAAGGAAATGTGCAGGCATGCCTCCATCCACCACTGGCAGAACCTGCAGGACCGAGCTCACAATATAGCCTGGATCTCTGTTGCCCTCTGTTGACCAGCTGTTAGCAATTAATCAGCCTAATACCACTTACAAAGGGTGAAGTATGAGAGATGGGAAGAGAGGCGTCTTTCTCAAAAGATTTAAATAAATGACTAACTTTTGTCAGTAAATGGCCTGATGAATATATACTATCCTTTACTTTTCTGTTGCTGAATTGACATTAGTCTTAGGAGTACTTTCATTTTATCTGATAGTATTTGACATATTTTTTATTTGGTACTAGAAAATTTTATTTTGGTTTTCACTTTTCAAGGACTCACATACCATCCAATCTTTAGGACATTTCGTACATTCTAAGTATTTCTTGTTTTTGATTTGTAGTCTTATTATATTCTGCTCCGATAGAATATAATAAATTAGTTTAACTTTCTGTATTGTATGCCTGCTTTCTGACTTATGACGTTTTAAGGAGAAAGTTCCGTAAAATAAGAAGAGGAATTTTTCTTCTTTTCTGTTTGAATGTAATGTTCTGTAGATATCTTTAAGTCCATTTTATTTATGATGTTATTTAATTCTGATAGTTCCCTGTTTATTTTTTATTATTATGGTATGTAAATTAATAAAAATTATTGCTGAAAGATTTGTATTGTTTCCTGTCTCTTTTTTTATGGATTTGTGTGTGTGTGTGCATTTCCTCTTCCTCTCTTGTTTATATTTTACTATGGTTTTTTCTTTAGTGTGACCTCATGTATTAATTTTTTTCCCTTAAATTCAAAGGATTAGTTCAGTATTTTCTGAAAATTCTGATGAGCCTTTCTTTGTTTTTGTTGTTGTTGTTGTTGTTGTTGTTGTTGTTTGTTTTTTTGGATTCCTTATTTGTTTTGTCTTGTTTTGTTTTGTTTTCTTATTCGAGACAAGGTTTCTCTGTATAGCCCTGGCTGTCCTGGAACTCACTCTGTAGATCAGGCTGGCCTCGAACTCAGAAATCCGCCTGCCTCTGCCTCCCAAGTGCTGGGATTAAAGGCGTGTGCCACAACCACCTGGCTCTGATGAGCTTTTCCTTATGAGTGACTTTCTCTTTCTATTTTTAATAAATATTCGTTCTCTTTGTTTTGTAAATTTAATGCTTTACATTATACTATGATGATTGAAAGTTGTTTTAGTTTTCTGTTTTAAATATCACCTGTAAATGGATTAGAATCTTTTGTTTTTTTGGTTTTTTTTTTTTTACTTCTAACTCTGAGAAAATCTCTTTTTCATTCTTTGGACAATGATTCCTATGCTGCTAAAATCAGGCTGTGAACATTGTATGGGAAGGGAACTCACAGAAGGAAAAAAGGTTGCTTATTTTCAGCATCTACTGATAAGCAAGTGTGTGGCCCTAGACTTCGCCCCAGAGGAGTGAGAATGGCTTACTAGACTACGTAAGACATGGTGCTGGAAAACTACAATCACATGGTGCCTGATGCCCAAGAGACTGGCTGTGTCATCACTTTACAACAATAACTTTTTCCATGGAATCATAAAAACTTCCTTCCTATAAACTTTCTTGGGAATAAATGGAGGCAGAGACCTAGAAAATGTCAATGAGAGAAGATGGAGATAGAAGGTTATGGGCATAGAGAGTACAGAGTTTGTGAGAATGCGGAGGGTAGGCAGTGAAGACACGAATCAAGAAGTTCTCACAAAAATTCATCAAGAGTATCTCACTAAAAGAATGTTCACTTTATCTGGTACTTTTGAAGAATTTGATACTTGGGTAAGGAAAAGTTCCCATTAAATTTTGAACAGCGCTCTAATTTTAAGAGAAAATAGAATACTTTGATCAGTGATGAAGCTTGGAATATACTAAATAGGTGCAAGTGCCTTATACATGGCTCCTTTCCTTGCAGCAGATTTTTGCTTGAATCATCTTTCCTGTTGTATTTTCAGATTACACCTCCCAACCCACCTCCTGGTCATCAGGACTCTGACCTGTTTGAATTGCCATGTTTGGTCTCTGATCCAAGAAAAATACCAGCACGGTATCTCAGGTTCAGGGGAAAAAAGTGGTTGTTACCCTCCCTTCTCTTAACTCCTCCTGGAGGTGCAGTGAAAGGGGCTCTTCATTGGCTACTTATGTCCTTCTACTATAAAACACAATTTATTTAAGATTGTTACTGTAACACAGTTTTCTTCAATGTCTGTCACTTCATGAGCCTTTACATCATCAGTTAAATTATGGTGCCAATGCAGGTGGCCAACAGCAGAGAACTAGATGAAGAAAATGTAGTGTATATACAAAATCAAATAATTCTCAGCCAGAAAGGGAAATGATGTTCTATCATTGGCAGGAAAATGGATGTAACTGGAAATCTTCACATTAAGTCAATTGCAGAAAGATGAACCTTGTGTGGTTCCTCCTACTCAAGCTTCTAATTTATATGCCTATATAAAATTACATATGTACCTGTAAATGACTTGAAAGTAGAAATGCTATTGTCTAAGGAGGAAGAAGGACCAACAGGAGAGGGTAAGAAAGGAGTTTCAAGGATCCCTTTTCTTATATGCTCAACACACCCAAAACACAGCATCCTGCAGTGGAAAAATGCCCTGCTATCTTATTCCTAACCCACTGAAGGCTATCTCAATGATATACCTCTGGAATGTGAAGGCTACAGTGATGCCACCAAGGCATTTGGACTTCGTTCCTACTGACAATCTAGCAGTGGTTTTACACCTTGCTGGACCCACGGCTCCTTTGGCTGTACTACTGTCCCTTTCTTGATAAACATATTTCAGAGTTTGGAGAAACCTATATGTTGTCTGCTCTTAATTTTTCAAGAAGTCTCTTCATTGAGAAAAATTATTTGCTTCCAGAAACATCTCCTCACAAGACACAAAGAGATCTTCAAGCATGATATCTTCTCTGTCTCTCCCAATGGTTTCCAATTACTATAGACAATTAATTGAAGATAAATCCAAGTATATCTTATATAAAAGTGTTAGGTGTAAGTGAACATGAGCTGCTACAACACAAATAATGAACAACTCTTAACCACAACACAAGCACTAGATAGGCTTATCAGTGAAGACAGTTTCTTTGAGTAGAAGTGAGAGGTATTTTAAAAGGGTGGCTTTATCTTATATAAATACCTGTAGCTGTCCTCTCGTTCTCAGAGACTCAGTTTGAAATCAATTCTGTGTGAAGGTTAAAGGCCTTAGCGCTTTCTCCATTCCGTCATGGTACAAATCCCAGCAAGTCCATTTATGTGCTGAATGATTTGGGACAAATTACTTAACTGCTTCCACTCTCCGTTTTCATAATGATGGAGGATTTAAACGAAAGTCCTTTAAATCTTTTATTATGACAAAGAGATTTGGGGATATAAAGCAATAAAGGAGAGGATACACAAAGCATGCAGCATGGCAGTTAATACTGTGATTTGAAAATTTGTAACAGTAACTGTAGTCACCATCCTCATCATCAAATTAAAGAGACAGGGTCTGGATACGCAAGAATTGGTGCTAGCCTTGGAAGCACAAGGGAATTCATGCCCACGACAAGCTCTGAGGATGCCCGGTATTTACAGTATTTATTGTCTTCATGGTAAATTAATGTTGACAATATTTCTCTCTCAAGGTTGTTGTAAGAGTTAAAAGTAATCTATTTCAAGTGCTCGCTGTGAGCACTTTATACTGGCTAACACATTCTTTTTCGTTCTGTGAATGTCTGCTCAATATCTGGGGACAAAGATGCACGAACATGCCACTTGGAAGTTCAATGGGGCTTATTGAAACCCATTTCCGAACAATCCACGGTACTCTAAGCACTTTGATGCTGTGACAAAGAATCCTATCGATTGCTTCTTGGATATCTTAAGGTGTGTTACCTCAACACTTCCCGAAGTACAAAAGGCAAACACGATTTCGTGGCATGTTTTGTCCTTAATATTCCTTCCCCGCGTATAAAACGTTGGCAGAGACCTGACTAGACCGCTGTTCAACAAGTTTCTGTAGTTTGTCTTTTGAATTAGAATTTTTTTGTTAACCATCTGTGGTTTCGAGACTCTTTGAAGCTATATCACCAAAGACTCATGTGCGGCAAGCTCGGCCATGGGTTTGGGATGCGGAGACAGGGTGGGACCACTGAAAAGGAGGGGTAGTTGGGATAATCCATTTACGGAGGGCACCATGCTTGGCAAGGGTTAATGTATGAGCCTGAATCCTGAGTGATTTTCATGAAAGCAGGCCGTTCTGAAGAGTGCACCTGCCTGCCGATATGCCAATAGGCTCTCCAGCAGACCTCCACCATTTTAGGGTACCTTCCCTGATGCCCTCCCCAGAAGCACAGCCATTCCTACGCTTCCAGCCCTCCAAAGTAGGAAGTAGACAAATCCCTTGTTAGGGATTTTTTCACAACTATAAAAAACAGGCTAAGATTTTATTAAAAAAACAACACAAAAGTAATTAACTTAAAAATTATTTACTAATTATGCTTACTAATTCGCTGATTTTATCGTTTAAGCACTTTAATTTACTATTTATTTTTAACTTTTAAACAAAGAACAAAATGTCCTAAGAAAGCTTATGATTCACTTCTTTGCAAAGAAAAGTGTTCACACTTCTGACCTGGTATGAAGTATGTGATACACATAGTCCTTTTAACACTAGACTATGGTGTCATAAAACAGAGAGCCGCTTACAATTTTTGAAACCCTGCCCACTTTCTACATACAATTCATCTACATTTGACGAGAGATCACTTCTATGGGGAAAAAAATGTACTTTATAAGTAAGAAATACTTACTTGTGTTCCATATGATATTAACTGATTAAACATCTTTCACGTATATTTAATCTCCAAAAGCTCTTTTTTATCAAAATCTCATTCCAGATGTTTACAAAATGTATGTTTTAAAAGTCCTGGGGCTATAGGTCAGTGATAGAGCTATACTCAGCATGTTTAAGGCTCCAAGTTCAGAAAAGAAAAGACAGAAGGAGAATGAAAATCTCATGAGTTAACAATTGAGTCCTGGTTATCTCTCTCAGCCCTGATACAGTGTTTCTGCCTGCATCTTATAGTAACCTGTAATGCTGTGTTTGATTAATATCCCTGGAAGGAACTGCTCTTATTTGAAAAAAACAGAGAAGTGGATGGAGGGTAGACTAGGAAGAGTAGAGGGAAGGAAAATTCTGGTAAGGATGAAAGATGTAAAAGCAGAATTATTGTTTCAAAACCTCACCCCCAATGATTTGGAAAAAAAAATAAGTATGATATAAGCAAGCTAAGTCAACAAATAAAATTGAAGGAAAAAATGAAGGTGAATTAAAAGTAAGAAAATTAATAGAAGAGTAAATCTTTATTTGTAATTGAAGTGGCAAATGGAATTTTTAAGCCAACAATTCCATTTTCTATACTGAATTAACGTTTGCATAACTAATTGTTCCTCTTAAAATTACGATTCTGATGGAGAACCACTGCCGTATTTTTTCCTCTACATAGCTGTGACAGGGAGATGCAGTATCTCACACCCAAGGGTGGCTTTCTCTTTTGTCTTCTGCTGAGGTCTTGCGATATTATTCAGTTTCTACTCACAATTTGAAATCTCGCCTGAATCTGCTTACAGATCTTACAGACTATTCCCAATAAAGGATTGTTTCTCATTCTGTCATAATTCCATAAGAAACAGAAGATTTGCCAAGAATTCCCTTTACCTTTGGAAAGAATTCAGTAATGGAAAAGGTTTAGCAGCTGGTGCTAACTAGACAAAATTAAATTAACTCAAGAAAACTGAATATATTCACTGAAAACAGAGCCACACCATAGCAGTGGTTGGTCTCCTGACAAAATTAATGTAATTTTGAAAATATGTTTCACTGTCTGTTATGTTTTGTTATTCTCATAACAGCCAATTCTACAAGAAACCCACTCTTCTTTGTTTCTCAGAGAAAATAACCATTCAGCCTGCGGAGTCCAGGTTTTAGCACCAGGAGTTCCTCTAAGCTTGGGGTCGGTTTATGTTTTTGTTTCCTCACACTCAGAGTGTAGCTTGATATACTTGCTCTCCTGTACTTGCCAGAGAAGGGGCAGTAGCCAGAGGAGAGTATTTTTATTATTCCTGGTACCATGTAGTCGAGTTGCTAATTCAGCAGTCCTCTCATAGCACAGACATGCAATTATTGTAGAACAATTCTGGAAGAGAATTCCAAGATTTTTTTTTTCTTTCTTGGACACAATGACTCATGCGCTGAGATAGTAAGTCATTTAAAACTTAGAAGTGAAAGCACTTTTAATTCTCAGTCATTATGTTTAAACTCCTATATCACAAAAGAATTCATATCTATGTGTGTTCAAACTCCTACATCACGAAAGAATTCATATAAAGTCCCTGTCCAGAGTCTTTGAAGACATAAAAGAAATAAGTTTAGTAGAGATTATTAGAATTCAGAACTACAGAATTACATGGTTGTTAGACCAACATGGATGCCTCCTCATTGTGGAAATAGATTTTAGAACCAATTTCTCTACATTTTCTCCCCTTTGAATAGATCTTCAAATTGCCCAGTCTACATACATTTTACCAAAATGTTTTAATGACAAAATTTTGAATTTTTAAATTTTATTTATTTATTTATTTTTACAATTTTACTACTTGTGAAAGTTTGGCATAGGTAGCTCTTCCATGGAAGCTAAATTCCAGTGGGAAGATTTTTCAATGGTAAGGTATAGATGTTGCTAATCAGGGGTAGCATGCCTCTCAGGCAGAGCCTCTCTAAGGTATATGTGGCTTTCCTCAGGTAATATATAAGAAGAGCTAGGATTGCAAAAGAACAAAGCTAGGACAGTACCTCTTCTGACAACCTTAGAGGTCATAGCACATCACTTTTGCCACAGTAGCAATCCATTCTAAGCCAAGAATAAGGATCATGGAACAGAGGATTCAGTCAAGGAAGTACCATACTATGACAGAAATACGTGCATGAGAAGAAATTTGGGCAGCCATGTTCAGAAAATGTACTCCCATGGTTCATTCTCTAACTACAAAATTCAGGTTTCTTCCCATGTGCAAAATGGACTCTCCTTTTCCCCAGTGCCTACCTCACTACAGCTTTGCTTTGCAGTTGCACCATTTCTGTTGATCCAAAACATAAATTACAAACTCAATACATACACACATGTATAGGCACACATGCACATGTGCGTGCGCACACACACACACACACACACACACACACACACACACATACAACTGAGCGACAGGCATTAAAGGTAGAATAACTGTGATTGACATGGCCCTTCAAAACAGGAGTGTTTCAAAGAGCAGAGCAGTCCTGGAAAGATGGGGGATTCAGGTATTTAGGGCAATGAAGTGTGTCTCTGCAAACAACAGAGCTGGTGGAGTAATTATCAGAGTAAAGCAAGAAAGAAATGCTCTAAAACCCAATTCAGTAGCTGGTACTGGGACAAACTGACCCTAGACAATTTATTATTCATATATGTAAGTACAGCACAAATTTGGGGGAAGAAAGTTTTCTGGTGAGAATAATTACACTAAAGCCTAAGACTTAAATAGATCAAAACTCTTTTGCAAAGAACATGTGACCTGTTCCATAAGAATGAGTATTGACTGAGAAACAAGGATCAGAATAAAGGTCTAGGGAGCAAGAGTTTATATAAATTCTTAGGAATTTGGGTGAAGCCTGGCGCTACAGATAGCACAGGTCACAGGCTATACATTGCATCCATTCCCTTCTTTCTTGGTGAAAGCAAGCACCCATCTCTTCTGTTGAAGATTTTAATAGTCCTGGTTTCCCTAGTACAGGTACAGGCCCTGTTTTCCTTACATATACCTGCCTCCTCATTCTGTCAGAGTTTCCTCACAACATTGACAATAAAGCTAAAAGAATGAATATTCCAAGAGAATAGGTCAGAAAAGTACATTTTTGTGATCTGGTCTAAAAAGCATGTGTTATTATTAATAGCACATTACTGTGCTGAAGGAGGAAAAAGCCCAACCTGTCCAGGAAAGGCACATCGAATTCATTTTGTAACCATATTGTACAATTGGTTTTGTGGAAAATGCCATTGGTCACACTCCATAACATCATGTTAGCTAGTCACCTACTACATGGGCCAACCCTTAAGCTACAGAAAATACACAATAATAATTGTCAATGCTCATTTAATATGAAATATTTCTTTATGGATCTATTTATTTGAACTAACTCAGTAGCATACTATTTTCTGTGTTCTTCCATTTTAAATGAAAAGATAACTATTTTAACGTGTATTATTTAAATGGTAGAAATATTAATTTCCTGTTTTTGTTTAAGGTTTTTAATATTTTTAACAGTTTCATTCATTTATATAGTGTTTTGTGATTATATGAACTGACCCCATTATCCATTGTTTCCTGTGTTATCCCTCTGAACCTCTTATTTTCCTATCTAGTCCCCCCAGTAACTACAAAACTTAAAAAAAAAAATGGCATTCTCTTCTATAGCAACCATTAACAACCATTAGCTCATCAGGAGGGGTGGGGTATAACTGAAGCCTCCTCCATAGTTGCTATATGGTTACTATCACACACAATGTCTGTTTGGTTCTTAATTTCTCATCTCACTTCTTTTCTACATTGAGGCCTACAAGTCTTATCATATATTCCTGCTCTAAGAGATAAAAAAATTGAATTTTAATATAAGGCAAAAGTTTTCACTTTCTGATTCTAGCTGAAATAGATTTTGACAGATATTTTAAAATTAGACATTTAAACACAACATTCTTTTAAACTTTGTTTTCTTCTTTTCCTCCCATAAACTGTAAAACTTCCAACCAGATATCAACTTGCTAAATAGCTGGGAAAGTCAAAATGAGATGATTTTTTTCAAAAGGTTTTCTTCCCCTGTAAGAATAGTACATTTTACTAAAATTTGATAATGGTTTATTTTAAAGTGTGTGTGTGTGTGTGTGTGTGTGTATGTGTGTGTGTTTGAAAGTTATAAGTTTGGGCATGTTTATATTACTTATCCATAAGCGGTGGTTATAGACCCCCCCATAGATACCAGTTTCTAAAGATACCTAAATTCCTTATATAAAATGATGCTATATTTTCATATAACACATTCTATCATGTACAGTAAACCATATCGAAGTCATTAACAATATCTACTACAAAGGTTTGGTATGCTGTGTTGCTTAAGAAATAATAACCTAAAAAGACAGCTATGAAAGATGTAGCCATGTAGTCAGCAGGTCTTATAGTTCTGTACAAGGTACCAGGATTGATCATGCAATTCGTTTGAATTAAGACTCTGTGGGAGTCAAACCTTTCGTAAATGTGGGTGAGCTGAGAATTAGGAGTCAACTGTTATTAATAAGAGACCAGCATCACTGATGTAAAATCTTCTATGAATTGTTTCCTTGGAGTCAGAGTGCAGAGGCTGTGATCCAATGGGATCAAGGCAGCATCTCAAGCCCACAGCAAAAATTAGTAATGTGTTAGAGTCTCCACGTTGTTTTAGAAGGTATGGGAGATGAACAATTGAGACAATCAGAGATGGCAGCTGAGACCTGGCACCACGTGGTAGGGTCAAAGTTCTGGAATAAAGTCCAAGAGAGTATACTGGAAATGGTAGCAACCTCAGTTTCTGTAGAGATTCCTTGATATTGGAGATGCCAGGGCCATGGGGTGACCATCAGTAGAGCAGTGGGTATGGAGGGGGGGCAGCATAAGTCTACTAGATAAGATAAATATGCCGCAAATGGCAGATCTGAAGTAGTACTGCTACCAAGGCCTTTGGAACCTAGATCATGAGTGAGGACCAGACATCAGACATGGACCTTTTTAGACACTTAGATTTGGGTTTTAATTTGATTTAGTTTGTTACAGATTCTTCATTTTTGGAAGAAGAAAGCATGCAACCTACTTTGAACTTTACAGAAATCAACCAATAAAAGATGTTAGATTTTATAAAAGGACTTGGACTTTTAAATTATTGTAATTTTTAAGACTGGGACTTTTTTCCAGTTGGACTGCATTTTATATTATGACATTAGTGTACAAGGCAGAAAGGAAAACTTCCATTTTAAATTGATATGTCTGTGTGTTGAGGTTGACAAGGGCTAAAATGTCAGCAGATGACTTGGTGCAATCCTAAAAGCAACATTGAAGGAGAAAACCTCAATTGAAGAATTGGTCAGATCTAATTGTCCTAAGGCCATGTGTGCCAGACATCTTCATAACTGCTAATTGATATAGCATTGCCTATACCTATTTGAGGAGGTGCCATACCCTACCAGGTGAACTTGGGCTATATAAGAATGCCTGACAAATACAGAAGTAAACGCTCACAGCCATTCATTGGACTGAGTGTGTTCCTAATAAAGGAGCTAGAGAAAGGACCCAAGGAGCTGAACGGGTTTGCAGTCCCATAGGAGGAACAACAATAGGAACTAACCAGTAACCCCAGAGCTCCCAGGGAATAAACCACCAACCAAAGAGTACACATGGTGGGACTCATGGCTCCAGCTTCATATGTAGCAGAGGATGGCCTAGACAGTCATCAATGGGAGGAGAGGCCCTTGGTCCTGTGAAGGCTCTATGCCCCAGTGTAGGGGAATGCCAGGGCCAGAAAGCAGGAGAGAGTGATTTGGTGAGCAGGAGGAAGGGGGAAGGAATGTAGGTTTTTTTTTTTTTCTGGAGGGGAATCAAGGAAAGGGAATAACATTTGAAATGTAAATAAGGAAAATATATAATAAAAGAAAGAAAGAAAGAAAGTAGAATAAAAAAATGTTAGCTGATTGTGAGCCAAAGTAAGCAGTGTCCCTTCATGGTTTCTGCTTCAAACTTCTACCTAGAGTTCCAACCTTGATTTCCCTCATGATGGACTGCAAAAGTGTAATAAATAAGCCCTTCTTTTCCAAGTTGCTTTAGGTCTTAGTATATCACAATGACAGAACACAAATTAGAAGGTGAAAAGTCTGACTCCAGTGTAGTAGGTTTATCTATTACAACATTATTATTCCAATGTGTTGGCTTCATATTGTCTCTTGTAGGCCTTATATGCAAGCCTTGCATCTTGAAATAAAATTAAAAATGGAATTTCCACTTTAGTAGGAAAATTTGAATTTGAGATAAGCACAGATATTTCCAGCTGAAAGGGTATGATTATGATTATCTCCTTGTTTTCAAGGCTGCTTAAACATGGAAGCACATAAGAAGTTGAAAAATATATCCAATATTCACTAAGCAATGAAGGACAAGATGTTTGC
>NW_022196906.1:86588229-86640933 GCF_008632895.1 Mastomys coucha | reverse complement strand
AAGGAGGGGAGGGAGGGAGAGAGAAAGGGACAGAGGGAGAGAGGGAGGGAGGGAGGAAGGGAGGGAGAGAGGGGGAGAGAGAGGGAGGGAGTGAGGGAGGGAGAGAGAAGAGAGACTAAATCATTTTTTGAGTATTCCAGCACATAAATTACAATTTAGAAAGCTCCATTTTTTCTTTAATTATTTTTGTTTTATAGATTTTGCTTTTAGGTTTTTTAGAGACAATTTCTTGCTATGTGCCATTCACTAGTTAGGAACTCACTATCTAGACCAGACTGGACTACAACATATGGTCATCCCTCTTGTGTCTGCTTCTAGAATGCTTGTATGATGGCAGGTGCCACCACCCAGATTAAGTTTCCCCACCCACGCTTTGTTTCTCAGAGAAAAGACCACTTCTTAATCATATGTTTGTGTTGGAGAGGGAGCCACTTTAATTTATGCACGCATTCTTTCAGATCTTAAGTCAATATTCTCCCTCATCTTCCAGCTCAAGTTAACAGCTAAAAACATTTTAAGATTTTCTTTAGCAACAACACTTCTCCAAAATTTTCGCTTCCTTCTGTGCCAAGCGTCTTCTCACTTGGAGTGTGAGTTTTTGCATATTTTGAGGAAATGGCTCACCTTATATCCTAGCAACTGCCATCCATGAGAAGAAAGTCTAGGCAGTCACTGTATCCGCCCTTCACCTGCAAACCACTTGCAGTTACTTTATTGAAACTTGGTCTGCAAGTCACTGATGAGCTCATAGTCCCACTGTGAGCACATCCCCTGATAAACCCTCAGAACTCCCTGGGAGAGTTTTGTGTTTCTCCATATAAGTTTTCATACAGAGTTTAAGCATTTTTTTTCCAGCACGGCAGCCTATTTTAAATAATGGTAACCAATTTTTTGTAGCACTCACTAGAATGTTTTTCCTTTCATTTTCAAGATTCTTTGACAGCAGTACATATCTGTGAAAAAAAAACAGATCATGATGATAATGTCATTGTATTTTTTTTTAACAGAGAAAGAAGTAGATGCTTTCATAGAACCAGGCATTGATGGGTACCACCAGTGCCTGGGGTTGCCTCTGCCAACCATCACTCCAAGACAGGGTTTTGCATTCCCCGATATGGAGGTGAAACACTAAACTTCTTCACATCCCTGGCAGCTCACAAACCCTTCTCCTGAAATGTATCATTACTTAAGAATTTCACAAATGTTGAACTATAGCATTCATTCAGGAAACCCGATGAGGCGTCTGCCCCGGGGAATAAGCCACTCCCTTGACATGTCATCAATATGTCAGCTTCTGGTGTCCTTTGAGAGCTGACTGCTTTCTTATTTTTTTTTTTTTTGCAAAGAAATTATATAGCATATCACTACCCTAGCACAACACATTCACATTATATTTCTAATAACTGTTTGGCTTTTCCCTTTAGGGGATGGGCAACAGGAGTAATTTTGCTTCTTATGCTCTTAAAATGATTACAAATTTTAAATAAATGTCCAATTCTATTTTGAGATTCCAAGTGCTATTTAAGTTAATCAGTGATGCTTGCCAAATGACTGATGTGTTTAGCAAGTGACATTTCAATTTTTATGGTACAAAAATGAACTTTTAATTTAATTCCCACAAATGATAGTCAACGAAGTAAGACTACTTAACAGATTTGAGTTGTTGAGTGCCCTTCTGGGAAATATAGACTGGATTATATTCTTAGTTTTACAGATAAACACAGTGATCTCACATGCTCTTTTCCTCCTAGAGCATCAGTAATGTCAACATACCTAGGTATGAAAGACCCCCAGAACTGGGGAGACCCTCACTCAAGTCTCGGGATGATGCGACCACCCAATAACTCACGAGAGACCGATCTTGCGGCAATCACATGAGGTTTATTGGGGATACTGGTACCGGGGTCGATCTCGTGACCTTGCCGGCCAGAGGAGTTCGACCACGAGCATGAGGAGTAAGGGGTATTTAAAGAGAAAAACCACAAACTACGGGGGTGGGGGCGGTGAAAGGGTTACCAAGGAAACATAACAAGAGAACAATGGAAAATTTCAAAGGAACCCACTACCTAGCTGAGTCAGGTCACAAGGAAGTCATCCTGCACACTCATTGTCTAGAGGAATGTGGTTTAGTCAATGCTATCTTCTTAATGGCTGACTGCTGTCCTGTTCCTTATTCTGGGCAATGTTATCTTCTTAATAGCTGACCTCTATCCTGTTCCTGGAAGTCCACCTTCCTGGTTCGTTACAGAGACTTCCTATGCCTTCTTTAAGTAAAGGTTATACATTAATGCATTTCCATTAACATGCTTTTTCCAAATTTCTAGATTCGGTCTTTCATTATAGAATCTCTTCCACACTTTTGCTTTTCAGGAAGGAGCATCTTTCTCACGTTGAACGTTTAACCCACTGTTCTAGAACTGTGGACACTGGTTTGTGCGAGGTAAGTCTTTGGTTAGTGGAATGCAATGATAACATGGAGAACTGAGAAGGTTCTGCTATGCTCTTGGAGAGACTGCTTACTAGAGAAAGCATAGTCACAGACTCAAAAATTAGAGAAATAAGAGTGTTTTCTGTCTCAGAGTCAGAGTCTGTGGCCAGGAAGCTTAGATTCTGCCACTCACCTTTGAGAAGCCAAATCAAACAGGCAACAAAGAAAAGCTGATCAATGCAAACCACACTGAGCAAGAAGACAAGGAGACTCAGGGGACCCCCAAACCCATCTCTGTGGCTCTGAAATGAGGTGCAGGTTTGAGGATATCACCAGAGTTACCTATATCTAAATTCTGGTTCTAGTCTCTTCAGCAAACTGTTGTGACAATTGTTAGCCCCGTGAGAATTCCCAATGAGGGGAGAGTTTCCCTGTGGCAGGCATCAGAATTTAGGCATTTCCTTGCCTAGAGCATGAGATTGCAGTTTCTTAGGGCCATTGTGTCAAAACTCTGATAGGCAAAATAGGACACAAGAGTGTCTTTTTAAAACATCTTCATCCCTGCCTTATTGCTTACAAAAGCAATAAGAACAGGCTGCAACAAAAGAAATAGTCTGTCATACTGGGATGATACAATAGAAATCCAAGCAATGAAAGTCAGGCAAACAAATAAGCCTGATCAGGATTTCAGTGGAAATATTCTGACAGCAATGATTGGACAATGTTAAATTCTACTAAAGCCTGTGCTCCTGGAAAACAAGATTAAAGCAACTTTCTAGTCATTTGTGGTCTGGGAAATCATTTCTGCAGGCAATCTCCCTTTTTCCTATACAACACAGAGAAGACTAGAAATTGACCTCGTGTTTACCTTTGAAAACGCCATCTTCAAACTCCCATGTTTATTCAAACTTGAAAACAAACAAAAAGTCTACAAGTTTGACTTTAGAAAGCAGAAACCCAGGAAAGAGGCTGTGTCTGCGAAGGCTAATTGGCTGATTAGAACTTCTGTGATGTGCTGAGCTTTGGAATGTTGCAAATCCATAGCAAATTATTTCAGGGCCTTGTTAGTTGGCTTAATGATCACGTATTGCCTTCTGTGTGTAACCTAACATCCTTTGTGGTCAATAGATCAAACTGTGGATTATATGAGCAGACCCTAGATAGGACCTAAAGCCAATCACAGAGTTTCCCCTCCCTCTTCTTTGTAACTGATTTAGCTGTTGTGCCCAATCATGAATCTGAAAAATATGTTACACTATGGTTTTCTTTGTTCTGTTACTATAAAAAAAAAACTTCATAAAATTCATTGGAACATGAAGTTTGGGGAGAACAGTGCCATGAGCCTTGGCATGTGGCTGCAGGATAAAGTGTCTTGATTTAATCTTTTTTGGTAACGCTGCTTCTTTGATCATCCTATTCAAACTTTAATTGAGCATAGTAATCATTACAATGGAGTAGAGCCCCCTCTGAGTGGACCCTGGGAAGGATCACCTGACCTCTCTGAAAGGGCTTCCTTGGTTACTTTTACTCCATCTGCTCATCCCATTCTCTAAACATCCATCTTTTTCCCCTTTATGGAAGAAAGGGCCTTTCTGCCTACTTTGAAGGCCCTAATGTCTATGTGAAGCTACTTTTCAGTGGTAACATTTCTTTTCTCACCCAATAGTCACCTTCTCTCCAATGCAGGACTCTTTCCCAATAGAATCACATCATTCAAATCTACATTTTCATATCAGGGAGTTTTGGGGAATTACATAATCTTTGTGAGCAAAGGTTCTAGAAACTTAGTAGCCACCAAACCTCCCCTAGCCTATGCTTTCGATTCTAGTTCAAAAAGTTCAAAGAATAAAATAAAATAGAATCTGTGGTCTATACAGGGTCACTTCTCAGGAGTGATATATGTGAGAGGGAAGGAAAAGAGAGGAGAGAGAGAGACAGAAAGAGAGAGACAGAGAGAGAGACAGAGACAGAGAGACAGAGAGAGAGAGAGACAGAGACAGAGAGACAGAGACAGAGACAGAGAGACAGAGACAGAGACAGAGAGACAGAGAGAGACAGAGACAGAGACAGAGAAAGAGAGACAGAAAGAGAGAGACACAGAGAGAGAGAGACAGAGGGGACTATGGTGCTTAAATTAGATAAGGTGCTCAACTACATAGTCGATAAGCAATTGAGTGGCAAGAAGGGATAGATGAGCATCAGAGAAAGAGTAAGGGAGACAAGAGAACAGCAACAACAACAACAACTAAAAGATAAGAAAAAGAAATAGAAAAGTTACACCTTTCTGGCTTATAAGGTAGGTAAACACAATAGAACCCCATGAAAGCCCTGGGACAATTGCATCGAAAGGCAGGAATTCTGGAGTAGAAAATATATTATCTTATTAAAGGGATAGTTATTTCTCCTCTATGTTTAGTATGACTTAAGCTCTATCTTGGGGATGGTCTCTTTTTTCTCAGAGGTAAACCCTTAACCAGGTAATTAACGTGTCTAATTAGAACAACTTTTCTATGTTTTAAGTAGCTTGTAATGTTAGACCTCCACCCAGAAATAGCTTTCTCTAATGAATTTCTATAGAGAGTATAAATGTGTTCTATAGTTCATTTGTTTCTGGTACAGCTAATTTCTTGATACACACCAGGTTTCGGGTCAGTAGGGCTAGCCCTTGCAGTGTTAACTAGATGTCTGCCATTTTGGGGTGTCTAGTAAAAGGGGTTTAACCTGTTTCTAGTTTCTCTGATATGATTTCAATATTCCCATCTGTCCCTACTATCTTAATTCACCCCCAATAAACATAGGGTGCCTTCTTGTACTCCTCGGAACAGACTTGTTCATCTGTCAGTTTAAGCTGCATGGGTTGTGCCTAACTGTAGTCCACAATCTGCCCATTTCCCTCTGGATCATCAGACCATTCTGATGCCAGATTGAGGAGAGTGAAGCTGGCCTTGGATAAATGGGGTCTACAGGACTCTGGTTTGTCTAGGAATGCTAGGAGTGTTACAGCTCTTAAAGGAGGAATAAAGAGGTTTGGGCAGCCTGTGCAGGGCAGGTAACAGGGGTCCTAGGTCCCTTGATAGCAGCTCTGATATGAACCACTGTTGACAGTGAGAGCCTGGCCAGCCATGTGGGTCCAAGACCTAAGGATGAATGCTTCAGGAGAGAGAATTCTTCCCCGAGTGTTATAGCTCAGTAAAGACAGCCCCTCTCAGCATATCCTCCGAGAAATAACTTGTGTGCTTTATTCCATGTGGACAGGAACTATATGATCCTTCTGGAGTGGGGTGGGATTTGGGGAATAAATGTTTTCTATTGGTTGAGTTTGAGATGTTGGTGATTCTCTCTTCTATTTGCATGGGGAAGGATTCCAGGTGCTTCATTATGTGACTGACTGCCCTTGGTGCTCTCAGTTGGCGGTTGTGGTTACATGTTCTAGAGCAGGCACAGAGACAGGCAGGGAGAGGCTCCACTCCTGCTGTTCTCATATCTCTGAGATTCCTGTGGTTTGAGCTGACTTACCCTCGGTGGTTCTTATGCCCGTCTGGTGACACAACCCACTTGCCCTCCACCTGGACAAATGGTGTGATGTTCAGTTCTAAGAAAGATGAAATATGTTCTGTCCATCCATACTAAATTCGTAGCTGAAGACCCTATAACAAAATACAGACTGACAAGAAAAAAAATCCTACATATTCATGCTACGTAGGATTTGTGATCCATGAACTGTCTTGGGTTTTTATTGTTGTGATCAAACACCATGACGAAAACTATCCAGGAGAAGCTGATCTCAGTTTACAGTGGTCCATCATATTCCATCATCAAAGGGAGTCGGGACAAGAAGTCAGAGTGGGAACACAATACCAGGCACTGAAGAAGAGGCTGAGGAGGAGTGAGTGCTGCTCACTGACCTGTCAAGAAGCTTTGGGTTTTAGTTAATTCCAGTCATAGTCAAGTTATCCACCAATATTAGTCACAGTAGGGGATGTCATAAGGAAATTGAGATCTAGAGCAATTGTTCCATCATGCATCTTTTGTTTTAGTCCTATGGAAGAAATTGAAGGTTGTGAACAGTCTAACTGGATAAGAAGTGCTCTAATCATAAGCTGGAGCAAACATAGGCAGCCTGTGGGCTCAGATACATATCAATGCTGCTTCATAAATAATGTTTTGTAAGACCCTGATGAGCCTTAGCTTACTGGAGACCCCCCTGAGTGAATCACATGGAGCCTGATCGATGCAAAGAACATGAGGATTTTCATTTCAGTGCACTGAGGCTGTCCCTGACCCTCAGGAATGGAGGCGACCCCGCACAGCTTGTTCAATGAGCTTTTATACAATTTTCAGGGCAGCAACCATTAGACACAATGTGATTGGTAGAACAGTGTGACTTTCTAAACTGATTGGTCTTTAGACTTCCCTTGTCTGAAGGTGGGCAAAGGTCCACTCTATGGAATGTGCCCCCACCACAGGTAGTTTCTCACCCTGTGTTCTGAGTAATGTTAATTAGCCTTTTTTCCTTCCGGAGAGTTCTGCTACCTTCCTAAAATTCCTGAGCTTATATTATTAAGGAAATTCCTGACCTCCCAGTGTTTTTCTGAGATGTCCCTGTTTACTCAGATCTTACAGTTTCTTGTCTCAGGTATGGAAGAGATGTTTGATCTGTGTCATGTGATGATCAGAAAAGCCTTTCCAAGAGTTTTTGGTTTGTTTTCTTTTTAGTGGAAAGGCTGGGAGTATGACTTTTTTACCTTTATAGATTTTTTTGAATGCTAAGGGGCTACACCCTGGGGTACAGCATCCTATTCACAAGCATTGACAATGTCTACAAGTTAGAAGTGTATGCCTGTGTTTCAAATTTTCAAATTTTCAAAATATATCATACAACAGTGATAGATTTTTACTTCTTCAATAAAAGTAGTTAGCTAGGTACAAAGACACATTAATTTTTTTTACTTTTATATTTTCATTTTTATTCTGTTTATATAAATGACACATTAATTTTTAATTCTATAATTAAAAAAACAAATTTATGTATTTTATGTTTATATGTGTTTTTAATGTGCATGCATGTTATGTGCACCACGTATATTCTTGGTGTTCATGGAGGACTGAAGAAGGCCTTGATTCACCTGGACCTGGAATTATAGATTGCTAAAACCCATGATGTGGCTGCTGAACCTACTGAACCCAAGTCCTATACTAGAACAGCAAGTGCTCCAAACTAGTAGTGAGCCATCTCTCCAGACTCCCATCCTTCCCCAAAATTGTTTATGTATTTTATTGTGTAAATATATGATGTAAAATTCTATTTCTTGTTCATTAAATAATTATCGCAAAATAACATGAATGCACAATAATAGAATCTTTCTTTATATGAGCGATTCAGTATGGTCTTCATTGTTCCAACATACAAACTTGAAACGGTCGTTTTCTGATCTTTCAGAACCTTTCCTCATTAGGAACTATTCTCATAAGAATTACAAGAAAATTGCAATCTAAAATGCAAGAATCCAGTCTCAATCTTCTTTTAAAGTCTGTGTCAGTTTTGTAAATATGTAGATGTCAAAGAAAAAATTGATAATACAATAAAGGTCGAGTTGTGAAAGAAATTCAGGATTGCAGAAGCTTTCCAGCTTTGTAGCCAAATGCATTTATTTAAGGAAACTCTTAATCTTTGACCCGAAAAGCAAAGCTTTCTTAAAAATCAGTTGCTTGGAAGCGTGGCGGTAGTGGAAATACTTTTCTAATAGCTCCAATTACTTTTGTTTTGCCAGGTTTGTGGTCTACATATGTTTTTCCCCCACACCTTATGTGCTAGCGATGCTCCCTGGAGGGACATTGTCTTTTCTAGAGACTTATGTGGTCAGAGTGCGGAGGAGGATGCGCACCTGCTGCTTAACAGTGTAGTTAATACTCAGCCTCCAGACTGGGAGCAGCCAAGCTTCCCCTTGCACTAGGTGAGTCTGGCGGCCATCAGCAGCACTGTTTCTTCTGGGTAAATTTACATCAAAATGCTTAGTCCACAGGGAGCCCAGCTTTCACTTTCAGCTCACTGCCCAAGGAAAACAGCCATTATGCTCATTTCCGAGCCTTTCAAGGCAGAACAAAAGGCAAAGGAAGGGGAAGAAAAGGGAAAGCAACCCTCCCAGGGAGAGCCATCCCAGAGGGAGCTCTCTGGAAAGGAACACAATTCTTGCTTCAGGCAGTCCTTACTTGAAAAAAAAAAAAAAACGTATTCCTATGGGAATAATTATTGTGCATTATTATTTTTCTCATTTATCTTTTCATAAGAAAATTTTCTCTTATTCATAGACTGTTTGGTGGGGGATGGGAAGACAGTACTGTCTGCTTCTGCTGCTTACCAAACACATTCTATTCATTGAACTATTTGTTTTCAATTATCTAATAAAGGGAATTTAAGGAGTTTGGTAAAAAAAAAAAAAGAAAAGAAAAGAAAAGGACAAAAACAAAACAAAATGAATGAGTCGAGTAGATGCAAGAGAAGGATGAAGAAATTTGGGGAGATGGTTTGGAGAATCCTCTCAAACACATACACTTCAAAGCAGAAGATTTCACTCATCCATTTACATATAAACACCCAAGAATAATATTTCTTTTACCTATTCACAAACCACTTCCCTCAGACAAGTGTTAGTCACACACCTCTGAATCCATTCTCCCAACCAAAGAAAAGGCAGCACCACTCACTGTAAACCAGAATGTGACCCTGCTAGGCTGTCTTTGCATTGTAAAAATTTAAAAATAATCTTATTTAAGTTGTAGCAACCAGAGCCTCCCATATCCATATTTAATAACTCTCTACATATAATGAGTTGCACCTGGCTTCACCATTCACAAAGCTATGTCACATTTCCCTGGCTTGCCTTTATCAAGAATCCTGTTGGAGCAAGTTGGGCAGGTGTGTTTCCCGTCAGGTATAACCGCTCAGAAAATTTCAGTCCATTTGACCCCACTGTCCCTGGGATCTGGGTCCACACACTCTTAGGTCTTCAACCTGTAATGTCCACTAAGTGAATTCCAATTAGTGGCAGAGTGCCATACCTAACCTAAGACAGGACAGGACATACCCTGTTCAAGTAATTGAAAATTCTTTTCAGATAGACAATTCCAGAAAGTCACTTAACTGGACTGTTGTTTTCTAGTTTGCAAACTATGAGTGAGGGAAGTCAGCTGGAGTGCCTGCCAAGCCTGCTGGGCCAGGACAAAAGCCCTCAAAAAAGGCTGTTCTCAACCTGAAAGTGTGCTGTAGTTTACCCTAATGAACTCTACCTGTCTTCCAATGGCACTCTGACACTCACTGGAATTCTTTCAGCGGAGATTACAAGCATTAGAGACATTATGTGGATCAAGCCCCCAGAAACAGTAGGGTCATGGAATAGGTATTTTCTAAGAGAATGTACTAGGAGTCGGAAACTTACATGTCCAACTGGAAGCCAGGACAGGGGTATAAGACATTTTTACAAATGGAGTAAGCTGCTGATACTAGTCCTGAATAGAGAGTTATTAAATATGAATATGAGAGGCTGAGGCTGATAGAATTTTAACAGGATCATTTTTAACTTTTTATGATGCAACAAGAGTCTGGCATGGTCATACTGTAAGACCCCCAGAGCTGGGGAGACCCTCACTCAAGTCTCGGGATGACATGACCACCCAATAACTCACGAGAGACAGATCTTGATGCAAACAGCATGAGGTTTATTCAGGGGGAGGAGGGGAAGCCAGTATACTGGGGACAAGTCCGTAAGCCTCGAAGGGGCAGAGGAGCTCGATCCTGAGCACAAGAAGTGAGGGGTATTTAAAGGGAAAAACCACAAACTAGAGGGGTGAGGGGGGTTACCGAGGACACATAACAAAAGAACAGTGGAAAATTCTAAAGGGACCCAACCCCTGATTGAGTCAGGGTCATAAGGAAAACATCCTGCATACTCATTATTCACAAGAATGTGGTCTGGTCAATGTTATGCACTTTATGGCTGACCGTTCCCTAGAACCACTCAGATGGCTTATATCCTGCTTTTTGTTCATGGACCTAGCTGGAGGGGTGGGGGGACTTGTGGCCAACAGGCTCCCAAAACTGGCCAGTCCACATTCCTGGCTCACCACAGAGAACTTCCATGCCCTTCCAGGTAAAGGTTACACAGTATACAATCCCATCAATATATTTCTACTAAATGCTCCTTTTTTCTTAATTCTAAAATTCTCCAACCTTACATTACATTGGTTACAGCAAACACAGTTCCTTTTTCTTTGCTTGGGAGAATGTACTCAGAGGTGTGTGTGACTAACATTTGTCCAGGGAAGTTCTTTTCAGTTTTGTTTTTTGTTGTTACCTTTGCGGTTACATATGTAGCTACCAGACACCACCAATAACTGTGTCTCACTTTCCTATGTTGTGTTCAGAGATGAGTACACTTTTTTTCCTTCCTCAAATCCATACCGCAATGTTCCCATACATACTATGACAGAGCCCTTAATAGAATCGTCCTTTCCCTTTTAATAGAGGTCATGAATATTTGCTTCTTTGACATCCCAATGTTCTTTTGTTTCTCAAACACGCAAAGCAAATAAAGTCTACATTTAAAAGAAAGTGATGTTTGGTTTTCCTAGAAAAAGTTCTAGCACAATACAAGGCCCTGAGTTGTGTACACTGCAGACAAGATCACAAGAAAGGCTGCTGATAATGCTGCTCTGAGGGTCATCTCACATGATCCGTTGGTAGGCAGGTCACCTGCCAAGTACCAGCCTCTGCTTGGAGAGGAGTTCTGAGAGAAGGGGTGTCGGAGGGGCAGCAGAAACAAAGGACTCAAAGTAAAATTGTGGGTCCAAGCTGGCAGTCTACTCTGCTTGAGACAGCTTTCTAGGTTGCCTTCTCTCTGGCCTGCTTTTTCTGGAGATTCCAGACAACTCTCTCTCTCTAGACAGCTTTCTCTTTCTATTCTCTGCTTGACATTTCTCCACGATGTTCCCTCTGTGCAATTCGAAATTTTTCATTGGATAGCTCAACTCTTGCAGATCATAAGCCCAGTCTTTTATTTAACATATCAATCCAATAATTTACTGAAGGTTCCCTTTTGATTATCCTATGAATCAGCATTTCAGTGACCCCCCAGCCCCTTAATTCTTAGGAGACAGCAAGCATACGTTTTCTTTTAACCTTGCAAAAGAATTCAGAGATCTGCCTGCCTCTGTTAAGCACAGAAGTATGATAAAGTAACTGTGTGGGATCCCATCTATAAATTACCATTTCTACCACACCTAGGCCTAACTTTGCTCTGTCCTAGGATGACCCTGAACTCAGAAATCTGTCTGCCTTTGTAAGCATAAACAACAACAATAGCAACAATGAAAACCTGCTGGGTGGGACGTGGTACACACATATGATCATGACTCCCTAAATCTTTTTATCTCCGTCCTTAGTATCTTTCTTGAGAAGCTGGCTCACAAGGTAGCTCCTTTTGTTCCTTTCGATTAGTGAAGCTCCTCATATAATTCATCTTGCATCCTTATTTTTTGAGAAATTATATATTTTGAAACAATGTTTTTAGAGTTCTTTTCCACAGCCTTAAGGGTTTTCCCCAAGGTCCCAATGTTTACAACTTTGCCAAGACATTAGCCACACCTTCACCTCCTAGACTCATGTTGTTTCTGATTAAAATAGAGCCATTATTGTTAGCTGGGAGGACATTCTTTGAAGGAGGAAAGTAAAATATATAAACATTATTATATGAACAAGCCTTACACCCACAGCCACCATAGACCCTCATGGAGACCCACACCTGCTAGCCCTGTCCCTGTGGCAGGAACCATGACATTCTATCTTTACCAAAGTCATGCCTACCTGGCAGTCACCTGCCCAGAAAACACATAAACAAATCACCCAGGATAACTAGAAGGAACTGCAACAAGGAAACGTTTACACACGCCAACTGTCAACAGGACAGTATTTCTGGAAAGTAGAACAGAAAACTGGGAGCTAAAAGGAGCTCCGACTTGATGTAGTCTTGAACACTGCCTGACTTCTGACAACAGAACTTGCCTGCCTCCCACCAGTCTGGAGGGAACGATCAAGAACAATATAGATTGGGTTGCAGGCAAAGCCCATATCCTCACATGGACTATGAAAAGATTTATCTCAAATTTTAAGAAAAAGGGGCTGGAGAGATGGGTTAACATTTTAGAGCACTTGCTGCTCTTCCATAGGAGCTAGGTTCAGTTCTGAGCATCCACATGGTGGCTCACAACTATCTTTAACTCCAATTCAAATAAATGATACTGTCTTCTGACTCCTGAGAAGCAGACAAGGATGTGGTTCACACATATTCAGTCAGGATGAACCAAAAAATAAAGAAACCTTTATAACAATCTAAGCCAGTAATTTATTTTTCTGCTTTATTTTTTATAAATGCCAAATGAGGGTTGTATATGTTTTAGGAATATAAAGTGGTGTTTTTGACACACTGACCAATGCTGGAGAGATCATACAATCTGTTGAATTGCATATCCAGTACTTTATAGGTACCATAATATTTTCTGTATATGTATAGTATATTTACGACTGTTTTCATTAAGTTTCAAATATATAACATAAGATAAATTTTACTGTAGCCAATATGTGGTAGATTATTATACCATAAGTAATTTGGTTGGAATAACTGAAGGTTAGTCTGTCCACATTTTCTTCCTCCTTAGCCATGACAACTACCACTCTAAGCAGCCTAAATTTACTTCTGTGAGGTTAACTGACTGAAATTTCATGTGTGAGACAATGAAGTATTTAAACTGGCAGAATATTTTCCAGAATCATCAATGATGTGAATAGCAAGATGGCCTTCTTCGTGAAGTCTGAACAAAATTCTTATGTATGTTTATACCACATTTTATTTATCCTTTCAATTTGTCTACAGACATTTGGGCAGTTCCTATGTCTTTGATATTATAAATGACGCTGCAAAAAATGGGAGAATGGGTACATCTTCAAGATTCACATATCAACTCCCTAGAATAAATAAAAAAATTGTAAGTTATATTTTAATTTTTAAAGAAGTTTCCATATCGGTTTCTAACATAGATACAACAACTTTGACCCATAATAGTACACAAGAGTTTCCCTCTCCTTAGGTCCTCTCCAAGACCTGTTGTCTTTGCTTTCACAATATATAAATTAAGAAAGCAGACCCATTTATGATACCAATAAAAAAGAGAAAGTACTTAGATATAAATTGAATGAGAGAAATGACAGATTCATACACTAAAAACTAGGGAACATTAATTGAAGAAACTAAAGAGAATGCCAATACAAGAAAATTCTTCTTGGATTAACAGACTTAAATAATTATTTTACAGTGTCAACTTGCTTGAATTATCTACAGAGTCAACACAAATCTCTACTAAACTCCTAAGGACATTCTTATAGAAATTAAACCAATCACAGACAAATATACCAAGTACAGGCAATCAAATGACAACACCATTTTTAGTAAAGGGAGTTGAGAAACTGGATATCAACAGTAAGAAAGATATTGGACTTGAACTCACATTACACACAGACACACATACAGACACACACACAATCAACTCAAAATGGAATAAAGACTTAAGGGTACTATTCCAAACTGTAAAAATACAACAAAACAAAACAAAACAACAACAACAAACAATAAAATGCTTCTAGGGAGGTTGGAGAGATAGTTCAGTGGTTAAGAGTACTTGTTGTAGAGGATCTGGATTCAGTTCCCAACACCTACATGGCTGCTCACAACCATATATATATAACTCTTAACTCTAGAGGATCTGACACCCTCCTCTGACCTTGTAGGCACTAGGCATGCACACTGTACATATATATATGTATATATATGTATATACATATATATATGTATATATACATACAGGTAGAACATTCATACATATAAAATAGAAAATAAACAAATAAAAATCTAAAACTAAAACTTGTATGAAAATATCATTTTGATAATGGATGAAAGATATGCTTTAAAAGCTACATAGCAAATTATGTGTGATGGTTCTCATTTATTACCAACTTAACTGGGTCTAGAGTTCCCTAGTAGAGCTGTTCTGCACATGGATCTCTGAGGGTATTTCTGGGAAGGCTTAAGTGTGGGAAGAAAATCTCTCTCCAGAAAGAGGCAGCAACTTCCTGTCTGATGAAAAAGCTTAAGAAAAGAAACAACAATGCTAACCTGCTCCAACTGGCTCTTGCTAGTGGTGTGGGTGTATCTGCTGCTGTTCTTAACTGTCATCAGAATTCAGTGACTCTCTAGGGATCTTCGAAGCCTAGAGTATTATTGAGGGAATGCTCAAGATCCATTCTCATAGACTGAGAGTTATAAGTGCCTCAGCCTTTCCAAGGTGCAGCAGGCCATTGCTGGACCACCCAACTCCTATCTGTTCTAAATGAGTCTGGAAATTCCCTCTCTCCCTCAGAGAATGTTGTCAAATAATATTTGATTAAAAAGAGACACTTAAAATATATAAGATCTTCATACAGATCAATTGCAAAACAACCAAATTTAAAAGATACACAGTAAGTAAACAAACATTTTTCAAAGGCAGATGCAAATTTTCAATAGATCAAAACCCTCTGGAGACAAACAAATCAAAGTATAAGGAGATAACACGCTAGTCAAGTCAAACCATCTACCAGAAAGTGGTCAACATATTCTAGATGGTTTCGAGACCTTGAAAACTATGCAGCTAGGTACTCATACCTGAAAAATAAATTTGTTCATCCTCTCTTCATTTATGTAGCATTTATCTGAGATAACAGTATTGCAGAGAAGATTCTTTTTCCATCAGTTTGGAAAGTGTATTTATGATTATTGTTTGTCTCTATAATTTCGGGGCGGTGTCGTAAAGCAGTGCATATTGCTGAGTGGTAGAAACATTCACTCCGTTCCGTGGTTAGAAAAGGAAGGGCTATCTTCTACAAGAACGTGCTTTCAGTAATGAAAGGATTTCTTCCTACATTTTACCTCTTGAAAGCTCTGCTACCAGCTATGGGATCGTATGCAGGAGACCAAGACATCACCGTACGTGCCTCCTACAAACACTTAGGCAATCCCAAAGCTTCTGCACTGAGTTAATGCTAAGCCATCACACCTCAGTAATCAAGGTTGCAATAGTTACACAGGAAATCTTTATACACAAAGTAAAACTAAAAACAAACCCGCAAAATAAGTGGAAATGCATTGGGCTAACACTGGTGTTTTAAAATTCCAAAGTGGTATATTTTTGACTTATATCTAGGCGAAAGGATTCAAACCTGATCTCACTTTGAAAAAGGAAACCATTTAAAGTCCTTAAATGCCAGTTTTAAATAAAAGCCATGAGGTCACATAAATGATGTTGCTTGGAGCAGACTTAAGGTAGAAACAGAAATAATTTGAAGGAATTAGAAATTTTTGTAGATATAATATTCTCTTTAATGTACAACTCAAGACAGGCTCTGGGACTCTAAGCTACAAGTCACCCTTTCAAAAATTGGATACTCTGAATCCAATTTTTTATCTACCTACTTTTTCTCTGGAAACTCTCCCTATCTATCCTATATTTTCCTATTTATTTTATAAACTTCAAAAAGAATTTTCTACATTTCTAATCTATTTCAGTCTTCAGTACAAACATGGCTAATTTTAATAAGAAACAATAATACATCATGCTTTGGTAGAAACTATATTAAATTCCCAAGGCCTCTGTCAGAAGTTCAATATGTCCAGAACGCCCAAAGCATCTCATCTTGGACAAAATTCATTGAAGGTCTAGAGCTCAGTGTGTAGCACTTCAGAGCCTGAAACAAACCATCATGTGCTAGGATTCAGCAATACCTTGTGAGGAACTTGAAAAAAAAATGCACTGGTCATGCACAGACTAAAGTTAGGCCCCAGCTTTGAACATCCATGGTATGACAGTTTTCTGTGGAGAGCAATGAGAGTCTGACAGCTACTCTTGGTTGTCAGTTTGACTTCACTTTGTATGAATGACAATCCAGAAAAGAAGAGCACACCTAGGATCTTGAGGTACAAAGATAACATCCCTTTGATCTAGACCTTGAGGCAGGAAGATACACATTTAATGTGTGCCACAGATTCTAATGGATAAGGACAATGGAAGGAGGAAAGATTCATTCTTCTTTACCTGCTTGCTCTCACCTTGCAAGCATATCCATTCTTTCATTGGCACTGGATCCCACTTCTTTGCAGTTCCAACGTGTACAGACCAGCTGAGACCCCCATCCTTGTGGAATTGAGCAACTACTAGACTCTTGAACTTTCCATTTGCAATTAGCCATGTATAAATTAGTTGGGCTGCAGCCATATATTTATTCTATGTGGGTATGTATATGTACATCTACCTCTGTGTGTGAATATGAAATGCAACGTAAAATCAGAATTATAGGAAAATAAGTATTTCTGAATTTTTTTCCCAGTGGTGGAAGAATATCCCAGATTCAGTATCAGATAAGCACAGAATAAAATATATGTGCTTTGCTGGAGTATTTTATTGACCTTGGGGATACTCTGAATCCAATTTTTTATCTACCTACTTTTTCTCTGGAAATTCTCCCTAGCTATCCTATATTTTCCTATTCATTCTATAAACTTCAAAAGGAATTTTCTACATTTCTAATCTATTTCAGCCTTAAGTACAAACTGATGGCTAATTTTACTCAGTGAAATTGATTGTTAGTGTATTTGCATTTATTATACTTCTCCAATCTATTTGCCACACAGTATCCTTGCTTTAAGCTAACAAAATTAAACTTTTATGAAAGAATGCAATAACAAAATTGAAAATAAATGAAGAAAATTGCTGTGCTTGTGGATAGAAGTTAACTGAGCATTTTGTTGTTGCTGTTGTTTTGTTTTAAATAATAAATTAAAATTTATTTCAGCTTGTCTAACAAGTAGGTACATTTATATTTGCTATTATTAAAAGATGCAACATGATATTATATCTATGTTTAACAATAAAATAATCACTTTGTCTATAAGTATTTCATGACACCATAGTCTGAATACCAAAAATTTATAATAACATTTACTAAGCAAGAGAATGATGGCCCTTCATTGACAAATAATGGTAAAATTTTGGAAATATAATTAATTAAATTACATGAACAAATCCAGCCCCCTATCCTCCAAAACCTACATCTCTGTGTATCATATTCTAATGCTGTGGAATGTACCTCCACTAAAGTATTTTAACAGTACAGAAGTCAAATATACTTTAAATTTTTTTAAAAGGAAATGAATGATTCAGATATGAAATTTTGGACCCTTGAAGAAAACTATATGATAGCAAATATATAGATGATGCAAGAGTATGCTTCTTTTAAAACATGTGGTTATGCTCATTCTTCGTACCTTGTTATCTTAAAGCCTTAATCCTGTTATCATGGATTATGGACTCTATTTAATAAAAGTCTCAATATTACTATTTTAATGTGTACATTACTCTTAAATTTACATATTGGGAATATCTCCCAAGGTGATAATACTGAGAGAGACACAGAGTTCTCAGAGTAGGGTCATGATGCATTAGTGCTCTACCAAGGAGCACTCTGTTCTTTTCAAAATGAGAGGATATTTTTCCCTTTGGATCAAACAACAACAACAATAATTCATCTTGAATGGAGAGACTGTGACCTCACTAGGCCCACAATTCACCATTCTTCATTACTCATGGAAGAATGAAGCTCCTAATAAATCTAGTCAGAATCTAGTCAGTTTTAGGAACTTCCTGAAGTACTACTATGCCTGGATTTATTTATTTAACTTTTTAAAGATCTTTTTTTTTTTATTTTATGAGTATGAGTCTTTTGCAGGAATGTGTAAAACTATGCAGCACATGTGTGCTTGGTGTCCGAGGAGGTGGTGAGCCTCTATGCGGGAGCTAGGAATCGAACCTGGGTTATTAACAGCAACAAAAAGTGCCCTTAAACACTGGGCCAACTCTCTAGCCCATAAGGTATTTTCTTAATTAGTGATTGATGTAGGAGGTCCCAGCCCACTGTAACAATTCTGGAAAAGTTGTCCAGGGCTATGTAAAAAGGCAGGCTGCAAAAGCCATGGAGAACAACCAAGTAAGCAGCATTTCTTCACAGTTACTGCTTTAGTTCTTCCCCCAGGTTCCTGCCCTGATTTCTCTCAGTCATGGGCTATTAACCTGAAAGTATAAAATGAAATAAGTCCCCTTCCCCCCAAGTCACTTTTAGTCAGTGTTTGATTACATTAACAGAATCCAAACTTGGATACTTTGGTAATCTCTCAGAAAGGGTTTCTGCTGTATTTAAATAACATCATGAATAGGTTTCTATTTTTCTAGCAGGCATTGTCAGGCCAGCGATGAGACTACATAGCTGTGATCAGCACTAAGGAGGATACAACAGAAGGATACTGAGTTTCAGGCAAGTTTGAGCTACATAAAAATATTTTAACTCAGAACTGAATGAGGAAATAAATAACCCTTTCCTTAAAAGCTATCTCTGTAATAATTCAATGAATTTTAAAATATAAATAAGATGTAGAAAGCCATCTCTTTAGCCTCAAAATTATTTTTTATAAGTAGACACTGAAAGAATATTTTTGAGTAACTGAGTTATGTGAATTAATATTAATATTACTATCCCTTTCCTCTCCATCATCTTCAATATTCAAACACTTCAATAACGTGCTTCCCATGTTATACCTTCTCTTTGGGGATGTGCTGAGTCTAATGAATTGTTTCTAACAACTCAAAATTGTACAGCCAAATTAATGATAGTATATCCATGATTAAAATATAAAAGATCCCTACAAGATCCCTACACACACACACACACACACACACACACACACACACACACACACACACACCATACTTTGCTAAAAGTTTGTTGTGTGCTGAGATGCTCTACAGAGAAAGCCACAAGGCAAGAAATTATGGGTGGTCTTCAGCCAACAGTCAGTGGTGTACTGGAGAACTCAGCTCATTTTTTCAAACGGAACTGATTTCAGCCAACAGTCAGTGATGTACTGGGGAAGTCAGCTCATTTTTTCCAATGGAACGGAAGCTTACCACCAAACCTCTGCGTGAGTTTGGAAACAGATCCTACCTCAAGCTTACACTGAGTGGAAATAGGATACAGCCAAGACTTTGATTAAATAGTTGTAAGAAGAGATTCCAACCTCAGCCAAACTCAGCTGCTGGCTTACAGAAGTGGAGACAGTTAGAGTTAAGCATGCTTTTTAAAAAAAAAAAAATTATTGAGACTGCTAAGGTTTGGGGACAATCTGTTGCATACAAGGTAACCCACAGAGAATATTGTTGTTCTAAAACATCAAATCCAGGGACGGAAAAAAGTGAGTACGATGCATGACTTGAAGGTAACCCTCACTACCCCTCCCATCATCACTTCTAATGTAATTAGTCTACAGGCACTCAACTCCAAACATTAAGGTAAGTAACTCCGTTTTGTCTGGCCTAATTCACTGGAAGTAGTATGATGAAAATTGCTCATAAATAAAATATGCCTTTTGTCACGCTCTTTTATAAAATTAATTGATGTTCAAACAATTTTCTTGTCCTCTCCAATTTTATATCTTGCTCAGTACTCAATATTTTGATGTCTAGATATGAGCATAGTTAGTCACTCAGCGGGGTTGATTATTAATATGATGCAATCTGGCACTAAGTTTTTGTTTGTTGCTAATATAACAAAATACCTGAGGCTAGGTACTTTATAAATAGGAGAGAGCCCATGATTTACAGTTATGATAGCTTAAAAACTCCAAGTACCATGGTGTTGTAAGCTAGCATGGTCTCCCTCGGTCGTATCACACATGATAGAGGAGCAGGAAGGATCAAGCATGTTATCGGATGTAATGACTTATAACTTGCCTTATAACTTCCCGATATCACAAACTGGTCCGTTTCTATGAGAGCTATAGCAGTTCCCTCTAAGTCTGATGCATCAATAACTTAATCATCTTCTAGTAGACTCTACTACTTAAGAACGTAGCCTGTAAAACTGTAGAGTAAGCTGCTGGCACATGGATCTGGGGGGGGGGGGGCTTGCTAAAGTTAGAGTCCAACCGTAACAAAAGAGATATTTGTCACATTTTACTAAAATACGTTAGCTTTTCCACTTTTATCTTTTTTTCCACTTTTATTTTTTTACCATGATCAGGTATGGATATTAGGGCTACCACAACAGAATTCCACAGACCGAGGGCTTCTGCAGTAGAAACTTACATGCTTACACTTATGGAGGCTGGATGTTTGCCTTCCTAAGAGACTCTTGCTTCATTTGCATATAGCTTTCTTCATGTTTTCATGAAAGAAGAATGGTAATCTTTCTGGGTTTTAACCTTCAATTTCCTATCCGTATGAGGATGCCCAGTGGATTGGGTATGGGCCCACACTGAAGATTCCTTTTGCCATAATTACTTTTTTGTCTCCTTACGTAGCTATATTCTTGAAGTACTAAGGACTCTGATGACAGTGGACACATTTTGGGGCACACGATTAAGCCCATCACAGCACCCAACCCTTCCATGCTAGTGCAATAGTGTACATAGACATATCAGAATGCTTACTTCTACCTCATAGCGAGTGAAGGCAAACAGCCACTCTTGCAACAGCAGTTTTGCAGAAATTGGATTTTTTTTTTTTAATCTCTAGTTGCAGGATATAGAAGTAATCTGAACATAATTGGACAGAGGAGGGTTCATATCAGACACAGAACATGAAAATAGAAGAGAAATCGCATTGGTTTTAATCTCAGATATCAGTCTTTTGTGACCAATCTTCTGTCCTGTCAGTTATATATTTGAATTGAACTAGAACTCTCCTACTTTGTTGAACTAGAACTCTCCTACTTTGACACTAACTGATGTGTAAATTTTTACCATACTGCAGAAAACTCAGTGGCCTGTTTATTCTTTTCATGCTTCTACTATTGATTCTCTCTGGTGATATGGTTTCTATACCCTTAAACAAAGTAGCAATGGTAGCACCATGCTCCATGAAAATCTTGTATTTCCTCAGATATTTAAGTCATTTGGACGTCTATCTACATTTCCTAGTTGCTGAAAATATGCACATCCCCCTCCCACGCACACACAATCGATTTTACTGAAAAGGCAAAGCCTGCTTAGAGGAAGCAACGCTCGTCCCAGCGCGAGGTATGAATCCAGAACTTGAAGAGGTTAATTTACCAAAAAATCTTGCAACATCCCTTTCTAAATGACCTTCAGCTGAATTCAAGGAGTATTTATTTCTCTGCCCAATGGACGGTGAAACCACAGAGACTCCAATCGATCTCTCTAGTCAAAGTATCCTGAAGAAGCCTCAGCCCCAACCAAGACCATGCGATTAGGGTCTGCACACAAAGTAGGTTCATTTAAAAAAATTATTACTACAGCAATTATTCCAACTAAATTCCCAAAAGAAGAAGCAGTTTTCTCTTATTAAAAACAAAAACAAAAACAAAAACAAAAAAACAAAAAAACCCCACTCTTTCCCCTCTGTGAAACAAAGATATAGATTCTGGGCACTTGCTTCCAAACAATTTTACTTGCACATCTCAGCTACAAGAAAGTGTGCTACAGAAGCACAGGAAACAGACACATTTTCAGTCTGTCTTGGACATGCTGGTACGAGATTCATAGCTTTCAAAGTTTATGACTTGTCAAGAAAAATCGAAGCCGATGGGTAAGCCGAGCTCTTTAGATTAGAATCTGCCTTTTGCTTGGATCCAAGTAACAGGATATGATCAAAACAGAGGCAGGGCTGGTGCCAAGGACAAAATGTCATTTGGAGTAAGTAGTTGGAAATGAACTTCCTAGCTCTGTTTGCTCAAAAGTAGAAATTCAGGCAAACTGTAGACTGCAGACTGGCAACCTTTCTCTTGTTACTTCTCAGTGACATGGTTCAGGAATTGGGAGGCAAACAGAGACTTTCACCAGAAACTACGAAACTGTCAGTGTATCTAATAATGTCATAAAATGATTTATATATATTCAAGTATTTTATATTAATTGTAATTTGTCAAAGCATCAATCAGTGACATGTTAGACATAAAAGGACATTGTCTTTGACCAAAGATGCTCTTCACCATTCCATGTGGTATTTTTGCCAAGCCCTGGCTTTGCTTTGTCTTACCTTCCTGCGAAGCATGGAAAGTTGAGAAATGTAAATTCTTTCTGCTAATTTTTGCCCTTTCTTCCCCGTGGATGTATTTTTATGCTTATTATTGAAGCAATTACTAACGTATGGTCTTTTATATTCACAATTCAAATTCACAATTCATGCTTAGCTTGATTTTATTCAATTAGCTTATGGCTCCTTAGGCTCATGGTTATTCCTGGATTTCTTACCAGCTACATTGCTGATACAATGACAATGTGGTGGTTTGAATAAAAATGGCCTCAAAGGTCCTTAGGGAATGGCACTATTAGGAGGTGTGGCTTTGTTAGAGTAGGTGTGGCCTTGCTGGAGGAATTATGTTACCATGGGGTGGATTCTGAGGTCTCACAGTTCACTTTCTGCTGCCTGTGAGTCACAGTATAGAACTCCCAGCTCCTTCTCCAGCACCGTATCTGTCTGCATGCTGCCATGCTTCCCATCATGAAGATAATGGGCTGAACCTCTGAACTGTAAGCCAGCCCCAATTAATTGTCTTTCTTTTTAAGAGTTGTCATGGTCTTGGTGTTTCTTCACAGCAATACAACCTTAATGAAGACAAGCAGTGAATGATTATATACCACCCAGACAAAATTCAAGCTGGCCTCACACCATTGTTGATAGAACCTTTGCTTCACTGTGTGCACAGAGTCACATCAGGTGGTAAGGTCAGGGGAAGCGGTAGTCCACTAGACAAGTGTTCCTTAGACTTAGCAACTGTGTTTGAAAATAAGCACCAATGACAGCAAGGCCATGTGTGCCTTCTACCATAAGGAGCCACCAAGATGTAACCGTGGCAGCCACTCTAGCCAAGAAAGCAACAGGACTACAAATGGTACTTGACAATCTTCTATGTCTATGACTATTTCAACAAATTAATTAGTTCTGATAAGAAAAAGTAAATTAAAAACTCCCATTTTTGAAAATGTGATGGAGAACAACCAAAGCCACTAAATTTTAAAGCCAGTGAGAATACTTGATTGAAGAACAAAGCTTCAGGAGAAGGTGGAAGATGCAGCATTCACTACCCTTGAGCCCCCTCCCCCACCAAATGGCAGGCAGCATGAAAGTCTCTGGATCCAAGAGACTGTGAGTCTCCAGGATTCCCCAAGTGGCCAATTGGACTTGTGTGAAATAGAAAATAAAATACTTCTAAAATACACATGTGGGAGAGACAAAGATAGAAAGTAAAGTTTGCATAACAAAATCTTAAACAAGATGCAGATTTAACTGCACCAAAATCAAGAATTCCTATTTAAAAGAAGAATATTATAAACACAAAAAAAGAGAGGGTATAAATGGGTGGATACCTACAGCACACATAATAGGAAAAGAATGCATAGAAAGGATATAAAAATAATAATACAATCCCATATAATTTGTAAAGGAAGAGGTATTGTATAATCATCAAAATATAACCTTGCAATTAATTGGGGCTGGCTTACAGTTCAGAGGTGAACCCTATTAACATCATGCAGAAAGCATGGCAGCACACAGGCAAACATGATGTTGGAGAAGGAGCTGCGAGTTCTATATTATGATCCATAGGCAGCAGGAGGTGAATTTATTCATTCTTTCAGTGTATATGGTGAATGTACATGAGTATCTGTGGGGATGGAGTGGCGGGTGGTGATGTTTGTATAAGAGTATTTGTCTCTGAACATGTATTAAAAAAAAAAAAAAAAACAAAACAGGATGTTGGGTTTCTTCTTCCTCTACTCTCTACCTTGCTGACTCATGAAAAGTTTGTCACTGAACTGCAAGCTCACTGTTACATCTAGACAAAAGCCAGAGTGCTCTGTGATCTACCCTTATTGTCTGCCCATTGCTGGGGCTAAAGGCATGAACAGCCATGACTGACTTTTAATGAGTATTGGGGATTAGAGATAAAGTCCTCATGTTTGCAGTATAAGTGCTTTTACTCAGGAAGCTATTGATCTCCCTAGTGCCTGTTTTGTTATTCAAGATACCTAAAACTGTGACTATTTTAGACCCTTTTAGCCATGTTATTCAAAGAAAAGCACAATGATGTTCCAGATACCATCATATAGGACTAACTCTTGAAATAATCCAGCCCTCCATTGACAAGACAAAAGGTAAGTGACATGTGGTGGCATTGATATGGAGCTGGCAAAAGGCAGTGTAGCTTCCGTAGGTACTTCATTCATGGTCATCCATTAAAAGCACAATGCTGTGTGAAAAAGAAAAAAACATCGTGGAATAGGAAGTGTGGAGGTTTGAATGAGAATGGCTCCCATAGGCTCAGGGATTTGAGTGCTTGGTCAATAGGGAGTGACAGACTAGGAGGTGTGTCCTTATTGGACTACGTGTGTCCTTGTTGGGGTAGGGAGTCTCTCTCTCTCTCTCTCTCTCTCTCTCTCTCTCTCTCTCTCTCTCTCTCTCTCCTCTCTCTCTGTCCCTCTCCCTCTCCCTTCCCCTCTTCCCACTCTCTTTCCCTCACCTGTGGATCCAGATATAGAAATCTCAGCCACTTCTCTAGCAACATATCTCATGCTTTAGCATCTTTAGCACTATGTGCTGCTGTGCTCCCCGCTACGATGACAATGAACTAAAGCTCTGAAATTGTAAGCTAGCCCCAATTAAATGAGGCTTTCCTTTATAAAAGCTGTCTTCATCATGGTGTCTCTTCATAGCAATAAAACACTGATTAAGACAGTAAGTATGCTTCCATTTTATAAAGTTTACAATGTATGAAAATTAACTACTAGTGTTGAGGTAGCATCTTGTATTATAAAGAAAAGCAAGAGAATGATAGAAACATGTCAAGGACTTCAGAAAATTGGAGTATAGATAGAACTAAAAAGAAGCAAGCAGAGGGCTGGAGAAATGGCTCAGCAGTTAAGAGCACTGATTGCTCTTCCAGAGGTCCTGAGTTCAATTCCCAGCAACCACATGGTGGCTCACAACCATCTGTAATGGAATCCAATGCTGCCTTCTGGTGTGTCTGAAGACAGCTACAGTGTACTCATATACATAAAATAAATCTTTTTTAAAAAAGAAGCAAACAGAAACATAGGTGATAGATTACATATAGATGAATGATAGATACTCAGACAGATAAATGACACCCAATAAACTATTGACTTGCTTGCAAGGTGAGCAAAAACTCATAGTTCTGCCTGGGGGTTGGGAGCAACGCCTGCTTTATCTTGCAAAACAGCACCAAGGTAGTAAGTGTTAAAGCATGTTGTATAATTAAAATCTCTTCACAGGAGGATAATGAAAATGTTTGAAGAGTTTTATAATTAAATAAATTAAGCCAATCATATTTGCATGCAAATCAGCAAAAGCTGTTTCTTAGAAGTTACTAATTTTCCAATTTGATGATATCTTAGTTGGTGATAATTCTATACTGAACGGTTTTTTAGACAACTTTCCTTAATTACCTTTCCATGTACTTAAATTCTCCAATCCATGTGATGGGAAAATAAAAGCGAGACAGTTTGAATAGAAGAAAAAGTGGATTTATGAAGCTTATTTTAATAAGAAAAACTATCCTAAATAGATTTCAACATGCAAAAATTTCAACAATAGTATTGGATTCTTATACTGGAAATAGTTTAGTATAAAGCAGTAACTTTAAAAGCTTTTCTAATTGGAATGTTTTGTATGTTTGTGTATGTGTGTGTACATGTGTGTACATGTGTGTGTGTGTGTTATATATTAGGTGCCTAAATATATGTGGGTATGTGCATTCTATGTGCACCATATATGCTGCTGGGCAGTGGTGGTGTATGCCTTTAGTCCCAGCACTTGGTAGGCAGATTCAGGAGGATTTCTGAGTTCTAAGCCACCCTGGTCCACAGAGTGAGTTCTAGGACAAGGGCTACACAGAGAAACCCTGTCTTGAAAAATGAAACAAAACAAACAAACAAAAAAAAAAAACCAAAAAACAAAAAAAATTCAGAGGAATTGACGGGCTGTCTTGCTCTATCATCCTCCTCCTTACTTACTTGAACAAGAGTCTTTCCATGAAACTGAAACTAGGCAGTTGACCAACAAGCCCCAATGAACACCAACTCAGCCACTCCATACCTCACACTGCTTCAGTTATAGATCTTTAAATGCACAAGTTTTTACATGAGTGCGGAAAAAGTAAACTCCAATCCAATGCATGTACTGCAAACACTCTTACCTGTTCTAGCCATCACCTTAGCCCCCATTTTGATTTTTGGCAGTGGATGCATTTTGTGATTTTTATTTTTCCCAACATTAGCATAGGATAGATCAATGTAATGAGTCTTTTTACATATACATATAGAACATTGTGTATAGTACATATGTCATTAAAGGTTACTGTCAAGAATTATGAAAGGAGACGTTTAAATAGAGAATATACATAATTTAAGGTGTTTTACAGATTTCAGCACAGTTAAACTTAGAGGGTTTTTTGTTGTTTCTTTGGTTTAGTCTGCCTTTTTTTTTTCCTACTGGATTTTTGCTGTTCTTGTTATTCTTCATCGTTATTCATTTGGTTTTTGTTGTTGGTTTCAAGATTTATTTTCACCTGAGGTGTTTTTTGTTTGTTTTTGTTTTATTTTCTTTTTGAAATATGATCTCACTATGCAGTTCTCGCTGGCCTGGAACTCACTGGGCAGACCACAAAGCCTTGACCTCTTACAAATCTGCCTGCCTTCTCCTCCTGGGTATTGGGATTAAAAGTCTCTCTCTCTTGCAACTCATACTGGCCTGGGATTCTTTGATCATAGCTAACCATGACCATGAAATTCTGATTGTTCTGCCTATAGTCTTCCAGTACAGAGGCAATTACTTGTGTACAACAGTGTCCAGTCTTGTCTTTGCTATAGTAAGTGGTAGTCTTGGATGTTGTCCTAGGGTAAATGCCTGGAGTAGTGCCCAGTTAAATACTTAAATTGATCCTGGTGGCAGCATGTTCCTTGCTATCCACCCCAATGGTCCGCATTCCCAAATGAAAGACACACACACACACACACACACACACACACACACACACACACACACGTCTTATATTTTGAGATACCTAAACAGTTCAATGGCTGGACTACTTTTTAATCCTCCTCCCTCTGATATTCCCAGATTATTATTTACTAAAATCTATGTTCCATCTTTGCTGCCCTGGACTCAATTGGGCAGCCCTCTTGGGGCTGCTCTCCCCTGGCTCCTACATAATGGCTATGCTCTCTGTCCCACAGCTTCTCAGGGTGACATCTCATCTCTTCTCCCAGCATGGCAGATTTCCTTCTCCTTTTCCCTTGGTCCCTGACCTGGGAATCCTAAAAGCCCCCTCCTCTGTCTGACCAGCCATTGGCTGCTGGCAACTTTTTCTACTAATCAGAACCAATTGAAGGCAGGGTCCCTCAGTGTCTTACATGAGGATGGGCAGATTCTTGTGCAAACAATTTGAGGGACCAAAATTAACATTATATAAATAGTACTAGGCCAAACCTATTACAAGTACCAGGTTGTATATTACTAATATAACAATCAAATTTTATCTCCCATGAATTAAAGAAGATCCTTAAGATACACTGTCTTCATCTCAGGAGATTAATTACAAATTAAGAAAATCACAGATTCATTGCTTCAGAAAATGTCACTGAAACTAAATTTTCAATTTTCTTATTTTAATATCAAATATCTTAAATTTCCAAGTAGGAAACTGAATATGTTAAATATAAATACTATTTTATATTAAATATAAATACCTGAAAATAAAGAAACTTAAAGAAGAAATAGTTTATTTTGTCTTACAGTTTGAGGTAAGAGTCCATTCAGTTAAAAAAAACATGATGGTGGGGAACTGAAGCAGTTGGTAATAGTGTATCTACAGACAGGAATTGGAGATAAAGACTAATGCATATCTCAAGTTTTCCTTTTCAATTAGTACAGAATTTCAAACTAATAAATGGTGACATACCTAACTAGAGCAAGTCTTCCAAACTTAACTAAGCCAATCAGACTTAACTCCTAGGTGAATCTGGATTCTGTCAAGTTAACAGTAAATGTTAACCATCGCAATGCCATCTCTTGTTATCTTGATACCCAAACACATCGCTTTATACCATAACCTTCCATTCCCTGTCACTATACTACGTTCAGTCATTCTCTAAAAGATCCCACAGTATTTAACAGTCTAACATGCACAAAAGTCCAAAGCCTCTTCTTCGGCCAAAGGCAATATCTTTATTGTTTTATCCTGGGAAGTTAAAAACAAGTTACTTCATTCCCATATACAGTAGTACATTCTCATTCCAAAAATGAGGGGAATGGAGACATCAGGAAATGATCAAACCAAAATAAGACCATAAACCAGGCAGAACAAACATCAAATCTTGCTCTTCTGTGTCTGGCATCAAGGGCTACTAACATAATCATTTGGACTCAGGGATTACATAATTTTACCCCTCCAGTTCTGAGCCTATAGCATATAAAACCTTTAGTTTTTTTTTTTTTTGCCAGTTCCATTTTCTGCTTGTAATTTTCCTCAGTGTCTAGTCTACCATACCCAGCATCCTGGAATCTTCACTGTACCCCTTCAGTCCCAGTTGTATTAGTCTCTGTTTACCTTGGTAAACATTTCTGAGAAGTTTATTTTTCTTTCAGATGGGAGAATGTTCAATAGATTCAGAAAAGAATAAAGTACAAAACTATGTAAGCATTGGCCTTGGGAAAGAACGGTAAAGAGCTGGCAGTGCTAGAGAGGTTGCCTCGGGAAAGGAGAGAAATGTTCTCAGGAATCTTTGCGGTAGGAAGTGCAAGGCCTCGGCAAGAAGGGCACGGAAGCTGAGTGCATCCTGGGATTCTAAGTATGAACTTCAGAGGCTAGCAATGGATCCCAGAGGTGTCCCCCAGGAGAAGTGTGGCTATGTGATTCCTAGTGCATTATATTGATTGTGAATCCTGGCCCCTGAATGTACACAACCAGAGAAAGTGGGCACATTACTGGATTTTGGAGGTAGGTGTGTGTTAATGGGGGAGATCTGACATCTATAGCTTGTGGCTAAACCTTAGGAAATGAGAAGTAGACCCCAGATGTAAAAAGGTGGACCATTGGAGCTAGTAGTAAGCCCCATGAGATGATAAGAATATCTGAGGGGGGCCAGGGGCCCCATATGAAGAAGCCTATTCAATGTTATGCAGAGCAGGAGAAGGCTACTGGGAAGTGCAGGAAATAAGCAAGCAATTATGAGTAGGGATGGGAGCTGTTTTATATATGGGGTCCTGTGGATATACTAGGCAAGACTTGAGGCTTATTAACATAAAACTGGAAGACTATCCAGGTTTCCTATTCAGCACATGGAAAGAGTAGTCTATCAGGGTCTATCAGTCAGTAATGCCCATGCTTTTCTAGGGTGTTTGATAGGTAGATGAACATGAGTAGCATGGTATGATACCCTTGACTATATCAGAATAGTCACACTTGAATATCATTCTCTGATGAGCCATCTTTGTTTCCTTTTGCTTAACTACCTTGTAGCCTGCATACTGATCTTTACAAATTTTAAAATACTCAAACAACTGAGCTGTATGTTGGAAATATGTACTATGTTATTTTCTGAAAATGTTACAAATGACACATGTAACAAAAACTAAGAGATTGAAATTATAGCACAGAGAGTTCATATCATTATCCCAGTACTAATAACGAATATACAAATGGAAAGAATCTTCATACAAGTGTTCTTAAACTTGAACCATCCAGGAAGTATATGGGTATTTTCTGAAAAAAGAAGAAAGCAACTAAGATGATTGGGAATTATTTTGATTTTATGGTATTTTGATTTATTAACTTTATTGTCCAGGTAATCTTTAAATGATGTTTATCTACTGACACCTCACCATCAGTTTATAAATGATATATTTTTTTACTTAATACAATTAATTTTCGTATTTGTCCTTTGAAAGGACAAATACACCCTTCCTCATCCAATAAAGTTTAATGAGCATCATTACTGATTTTAAAAGGGTCTTTTTCCCTTCATGTAATGAGTGGTAAAAACTGCCACACCAAAACATGCTTTCCTAGAAGCAGGATTATGTATGTATAAGCTCAGCTCCTTGGATAAATAACAAATGCAACAGGGTTCTCTGACATCCCACTTTCTGACAGCAGGAGATAAAACTTCATGTGAAAGGTGTCATCTCCATACCGTGAAGGAAGAAATTCTTATCACCAGAGACACAGGGAGGAGGGCAATCAAAGCCAAGAGAAGAGTGTGTGATCAGAACTCCCAATCCTTCCTCTTGCTGTATTGTGGGTGACTTCTCTCCTGTTTTGTCTCTTTATTTATCGATACATAAACACTTGGTTTTACACATTGAGGCTCTCACACACATGTTCATTACCTGTGTCTCTCCTGTTGATTTGTGGCAATTAATTGCAGCAGGAGACCTTAAGGCTAAAATGGTGTAGCTATGCCCCTCCTGAACTTATATGAACTTTCTGTAAATAAACACAATGGCACCTTTTGAATATACTTACTTAATTTTGTATTAGTAAATGTGGAAATGATACTGAATGATTCTAGTCAATTTCATTACTGCACCAAACATTTCCTCTTCTGCCCAATAAGAGGAGAATAAATCTAATAACTGCCACATGGTACTCAGGATAACAAGCTAGACAACAATCAGGATAACTTAGACAAAATTCTAAGCCCTAACCACCCTTGCTCTGTGAAAGCCACTGAATCTGAGCAGATGTGACAGAGGTCACATCAAGGCAGATCTTGGATCTCAAGGTCATTGATACGTTTCTGCTTGTACCTTTGTTTATTATTGTTATATTTATGTGCATACTGAGAAGGAATGGCTTCTCTGACCTGCTTTGGATTCTATAAGAGACCATATGGCAAAATTCGTTGACTATCCATAACAACCCATTGCTAACATGACCAAGAACTCACCTCTTGTAAGACTATTGTTATTTGGAGGTGTGTGTTATTACAGCCTTGTCTGGCAAAACCAAAGAACTAGAGCTATAATCTAAGTTTTTGCTTATTTCATACTTGATACAAGTCATATTTTGAGTACCTCTAGAGTTGAAAGGAACAATCTAGACAATAGGGAGTAGAAAAAGTAAGAAATTAGGAATCTTAAAGAAAAGAGCCAATTTTACATTTTAGAATTTTATGGTTTTATGGACATAAATATTACTACCTCAGAATTATGAAATCATAATCAATACTGAAACAATGGATTTTCAGTTACTTTGGATTGTGAGAATTAAGTAATAATGTATCAACAAATTCAAAAGGAAAAGATAGGAATCAGAATCATTGCCAGGTGTATTCTTTGTTTCCAGTAGGGTACGCTCCAAATGCCATAATACCCAGTAGGCTTTAGGCACAGGTTTCTATAACACTTCTGTGAAGGAATGTAGCATTGACAGTCATATTTCTATGCAAGACCACAGAGACTTAGCCTTCTTGGTGAGAGAGATTGACTTACAGAAACCCAGAGCAGCTAAAATGTAGATACAAAAGAATGTTGTCAATATCTAGGCGGTGGTGGCTCACGCTTTTAATCCCAGCACTTGGGAGGCAGAGGCAGGTGGATTTCTGAGTTTGCAGTCAGCCAGGTCTACAGAGTGAGTTCTAGGACAGCCAGGGTTATACAGAGAAACCCTGACTCAACACCATCCCCCCCAAAAAGAATGTCATCCCTCAGTAAAGAGGAAGCTTGGTGGTGAGCTTGGGTTAAGGCTATCGATCTTTACAGAACAGAAATATCACAGAAAGCAAGTGGCTTAATAAGATCTTGGGCCTCAGTGACTATGGAACTTGAGTATAGACCATTCTGATTAGATGTAGGCCAGGCTCCTATTGAGGAAACAGAATGTGATTTCTTCTGGCTCCAAATAATTCTTCACATTGTTCTGGAGGAGGCCATAAGATCATAAGGGAGAGATTCTCAAACAACAATTTCCATTTTATCCCAAAGGAACTGAAACTACTGTGTTATGGGGTGTGTATTCTGAAAAAATATTATTCACCTTCTTATAATTATAACCTAATTGTATAAGAAAAAGAGGTAAGGGGAAAAGGTTTTGGCTCATAGGTATGAAGTGGTCTCAAAGCCAAGTACACTGACAAGCTTCCACCAGCAAGGCCACACTTCTTAATCTTCCCAAAATTTCACCACCAATCGGGAATCATAAGTGTATGTAAGACTGAGTCTATGAACATTTCTCTTTAAAATTACCACAGTGATAATGTTTGCTAATATTGTAATATTGCGATGTTTTATTTCAGCTGTATAAATTTCAGAAAACATTAACAAACTTTTAGAAACAGAATGCTAATAGAAATATAAGAATTCTTTAGATATTGGTTCTGTTTAAAAGAACCAATGAATTCTTTTATGGATTTTCCATAAAACTTTTGAAGAGCAGAATGCAGAGCTATCTTCTGCATTCTCCATTGGTGGGTCAGAAGAATTTTTATGACACGCTATAGAGTTGCTTTTTATTGTAGGTGATAAGAAAGAAGGACAGTCATAAACTGACAGAGTAAGCCAAGAGACTGGTTCTTAAATTCACTGCAACATCTATTTCTTGAATTTATTTCTGATAGACTATGATCAATTTTCTTGATGTTCAAAATAATTTCAAGCCTTTTACTAAATAAAATTTCAGAATTTTTCTTTGTATGTAATTTATCTTTAGAGATAATAAATTAAATCTTTGTCAAGCTTGCAAACCAAAAATGCATAAATGAATTTATTTTTTCCCATGTGTAAGAGGTTTAATTGAGAGGAAGAGAGAGGTGGTGGCAGAAAGAGAAGAGAGGGAGAGAGCATGAATTTATTCTTGCCTGCTACTTTTTTACCTCTTTGTTCTTATTACAAAAAAAATGTATTAGAATGGAAAATTATATTTTAGCCCAGTTTCTTAAAAAAACATGTAATTTGTGGACTTGAAGAATGGCATTAATAATATGGTACTTCTACACACACACACACACACACACACACACTATACAATTACCAAGAGGGAAAAAAAAAGCACTAGGCATTCCTAAGTCAACTGGTTGTCAAGGAGACCTCTACAGGCATCCTGTTCATTTGATTAATGAAACTACATCTACTGAAAAATCATAAGAGCTGTAATTAGATCTTGTTTGTAATAATATCACAGATCTCTCCATTAGTATTATTTTTAGAATTAAAGCGTGACATCTTAAATAATTGTGGATGTCTAAAATTGCTTTCTTTTGTGTTTTAGGAGAACAATAGTTATTTCTTCGTGATCATTGCTAAGATTTGAGTATCTACACCACAACTCCCTGTACAAAGTTGATGCTCAGAAAATTATACTTCACTTTCCTTATCACAGTATAGAATTACAAATATTACTTCCCTTTCTATTTTTAAACCCTTTCATTTTTGATGCCATTTTACTACAAATTCATAAAACATAATGCCCAGGGAAAGAAGTAATGACTCCTGCTTTCTATGGATTCTATTTTTTTTTTTTAACTAGTTATTGTGACAAGAATTTACATTCAGTTCCTAGTTAGTCTTCGCAGCACTGCACTAGAGTGGTGTAGCTGCTACAATTCCTACTTGACAAATGGACAACAGAGCTGATATTTTTTTAAGACTAAGCCAACATTACATGTCAAAGCCATATTTCAAATTCCATTCTTTCTGAGCCTAAACACTGAGCATTCTTATTTCTAATCTTATTGTAAATCATAAAAATCTTGACATATACTATTCCAAGAAAAATCTCATATCAAAATCATCAAGATGGTTTTGTGGTTTCAATGAGAAATATAGCCATAGGTTCATGTATTTGAATGCTTGTCTCCATCCCCGTGCTGGAGGAGGTGCACCCCTAGAAGGGAGCTTTGAGTGTTGACAGCCTCATCCCAATCCCAGTTCACACTCTTTGCTTCCTGTGTGTGAATAGTGGTGTGACTTCTTAGCTTCCTGCTCCTGTTTCCATGCCATGCTGCCCCACTGAATCATAGACAAAACAAAAGCGTTCATCTATAAGCTGCTTTTGATCATGGTAATTTTACCTTAGTAACAGTAAAGCAAACGAAAGCAGAGGTTTACACACTTGCAACATTCAGTGTGCACTATGGGGAAACTAAGAAATAAAGTTCAAGTGATTGCCTACAGCAGATATATGTATTCTGACTAAGAATTTTTATAACTCAATGTATCTATCAGTGATATGCAGATTATGAAGAAAGTACGGAGTTTGAAGTGGATAATAATTTACTCTTCCTATCATCCAGTCCAGATGTAAGAAGTGTACAGATAAAACAAAACAAAACAAATGTCAATGCTAAGTTTGATGCTAAGGTACCTATTTTTATCCATACCGTTTATTAGCAATGTCCTGGCTAAAGATCCTTGCACCCTTTCAGAGAAAACCATTATGATCATGTAGCCATACAATATGCAAAGAAAAAGAATTCCCCCTTTTGATCACTGAAGAGAACCTCAAATCTTCCCAGCAGCTCACACCTAAATGATGCTGATCTCAACATCATGGCATCAAGCGAATCACTAAGTGGAAAGGAAGCTCTCCTGAGAGGGAGATATGTCACTGAGTCCATAGTTGACTCTATTTTGAAGCAGAATTCCTTAGTAGCAATGCTAAGCCATTAGGGTTGCTTTCATCACCCAGAACTTAATGGCCATCTCAGCATGATGAGAGTCTGGGAGAACCTCCTTTTCAAGTGATCCTAACATATGATAGGCAGTTGTTACTCTGGTGTTCCATTGTGTAGGGCCAAAGAGGTATTAACATAGTAGAGTCTTAGCTTTTTGTTTGCTTGCTTAGTGACATGGTCATACTAATCATTGAGTTTATTTTCACAATTGTATTCCTCAGAGAACTTGAATATGCACCATATATATGTGTGCATACATACATACACACACGCACATACATATATATAAATACACACATATACATATACATACACATGTATATGTATATATATATGTGTGTGTGTGTGTGTGTGTGTGTGTGTGTGTATGTGTATGTATGTATGTATGTATGTATGTATGTATTTTTTCCCAAAACAGGGTTTCTCTGTATAACCCTGGCTGTCCTGGAACTCACTCTGTAGATCAGACTGGCCTCGAACTCAGAAATCTGCCTGCCTCCGCCTCCCAAGTGCTGGGATTAAAGGCGTGTACCACCACTGCACTTTATATTTTTATCCACTAGAAATCACTGACTTAATTAGGCTTTCATTCCATTCCCCTTTCTTATTCTTCTCGAACTCTGACTGTCTTCCTCTACTGGTCGGATAACAGCTGTCAGCAATTTGTGCAATTATATTTTTGCATTGCTTCCTTCATTCTTGTTTCTCAGTTCTTTGGAAATTCAATTACCACATAGCTTAGGCTGATTGAAATTGGGCAGGATGACCTAATTTAAACCCCGTGGTTACAAAGGGAAGCATTGAGAAAAGAGAGCTCTGGACTCTCACCCCCACCTAGACATTCCATCTGAAACCAGAATGGTGGAGCATCTGTCTTCTGTGTGTAGTTTGATGGTATCATCTGATTACCACTACCCAATGTGGATTTTATGGAATCATGGGCAGGATCTCCTAGTAGCCACTGATTATAATGTCTATCTTGGACAGCTTTGCTGGGAAGTGGGAATGTTGGAAGTCATCACTTGAGTAAGTCAACTGGATCAACTCCTCATTAAGATAGGGCCACGTTGCAAAGCATGTATTGCTCTTGGCCAATGACTCTGCTGTTCTTCCATATGAAGTCCCATGTGATGTCATTTTTTTGCTGTCAATCCATTTAATGTAAGGAACCAATGACATGTAGATTATGGAAAATATTTCTCAGGTTGCAGAAACAACTGCAAATGTTTCTTCCCTCCAGTAAGCTGTAGGAGTTGCCAAAAGCTATTTTATAAAAGCAATTTGAAAGAATCTTTCCTCTCACAGACATAAGAATTCTAGCTTTGTCCCTCTCTGAGGGCAGGTTCCTGTGTTTTTACTGATCTTGTTGTTTGCTTGTTTAGTTGGTTGGTGTTTGTTTTTTATTTTGCATATTTTATATCTTGGATATCTCTTGGGAGTCCTTTGGCCACTATTATAAGGCAGTGAATAATTGATAATTCTTAACAGCTTAATATAATGATAATTTGTGAGAAAGAGGTCACCAGTAGCTCAAGTCATTTTTCCAAAGTCTCTACTCTACGTGTGTGCACTTTTTCTAATTCCTTGTCTGATGCCTAAGAAGCTTACAGGATTATTGCAGTTGGCTAGCCATACCTAATTGTCTCTCCATTTGCCAAAATGTTTCCACTTTTACATGATTAGGTTTTTAGAATAGTGCCTTCATTAAAAAACTGTCACCAGAAAAATTTATATATTTAGCATTTGCCTTGAGAACTATGTTATTTTGTCTCAATTATATTAAAATACCATATGTTCAACAGGAATAACAGTGAAGAAAATGAATGTGTTGTCATTCCTACTTCTCCTGCCAAAAAATATCAAATTGAATTAATGGTATATTTTCAGTTAAACATGAATTATTAAAATAAGAGGATCAGTAACAACCTTGAAAAATGTTTGTCATTGTTTTATATTTTGGGGCATATTCTTCATTATATATTCAATAACTTAAGCTTTCTTAATAGTAAAATTTAGATGGAAATTTAACATTAGAGGAAGTTTAGTCTATAGTCTCAATTTACAGAACAGGAAAAGAAATTAAAAAGAAAACATAGACATGCTAAATAGGTGTATTCCTCAGTTTTCAAAAGTGAGTGGGACGTTTCTAGTTATCAAAGATGACAAACAGATAGAGAAGAAGGAAGGAAAAGGCTAAGCTTTTCTAGTTTGACAAGAAGGATTGCACATGAAATGTACTGTTTCCCAAGGTAGCAGGTGACAAGTGTCCAAAACAGTCAAAGAGTGAGTACAATACAATGCCAGAGTTCTCACTCATCTAAATACTGCTTTTTATTTATATTTTCAGTACCTTTTTAAGAATAAGGTACAGTTGTCCAATAAGTCTAAAGTTTGCAAATCTAGAAACTTTGGTTAATGGAAAATGGACAGTATCTGGTCTTTTATTTGCATACTAGAAGGGCTACACTATATAAAAATAATTAGTTACTTACATTAGATAATGGAATATAAGAGGAGAAGAATACCTGATGAATAGATAATACAAGATATTTATCTAAAATGTATTTGAACACCAATGAGACAGGGATCAAGACCAGATAAATTTTGTCATTAAAGTTAAATATAATTATTAACTAAGGAATGAGACTAGGTCTTAGCTTAGGCTATATCTATGTTTCTCTTTTCTCCTTGAAGTTTCTGTAAGTTGAAATATATATTTAATTGTCCTTATTGTTAATTTTCTATCTAAATTATAGTATTTATGATGCTAATATAATTAAATATGTTATGAATACTATGCCCTCAAATGTAAAAGAATAACAAATGTTCTCAACACTGTTACTGATCCTCTGACTTAACTTTTATAGCAGGGCTCCATAAAACAAGTCAGGTAATGTTGGAAACTAACTGACCAAATGCTGATGAATGCAGAAGTTATATTAAATGAAATTACATGAAAAAAGATATAACAATAAATGGAACTATCTTAAGGAGCATACAGACTATACACACCATATATTATTATACTATTCACAATTTACAAATGAAATACAAATACAAATAAAAACTGAAAAAGGTTACCATTGTTTGAGAATTGGAACACAAGTTCTTCAATAAGTTATCATTCAAGAAAATTAAAAATTTGAGCCGGGTGGTGGCGGCGCACGCCTTTAATCCCAGCACTTGGGAGGCAGAGGCAGGCAGATTTCTGAGTTCGTGGGCAGCCTGGTCTACAGAGTGAATTCCAGGACAGCCAGGGCTACACGGAGAAACCCTGTCTCAAAAAACAAACAAACAAAAAAAAGGAAACTTTAATATATTATTAGAATTATTTTTAATATTCTGTTAGAGAATTTGACAAATAGGACCCAGAAAATGACATCAACAACAGAAATTCCTTTCTGGTGACGAGTTATGGAGTCCTCTAAGCTATCCTGGTGTGGCAGTCAGATCCAGGTGTCATGTTTCCACAAGCACATTCCTAGGTATCCCAGCCCTAGGTATCCCAGGAAGAAGTTCTGGCAGCATTTGCAGACCTTTCTGAACTATACAACTTGAAGTCTACTGACTAGTCCTTTTTACAATTAATTTGTTTCCATCATTATAATTTCGCATAGAACCAAATGGAGAGGGGATGAACTAAGCCCTGAATCTTTAAATATCAAAATTAACACCTAAATTCCAAATTTCTGGTTATTTAACTTGACTATCAGGACAGCTCATTCCATAGGACAGAACCAATCCCTTCTGTTTTCCCTATTCTAGCTTTCTGCATTCTTCAGTTTACGACTCAAATGACACTTCATAGCCTGATGCCTCAGGAAGCATTAGGAACTCCTACCATGTGTGATGCATTTCTACATGAGAGTTCAGTAGAACGTCTTCTGGAGTTTGAAGATAGAAAGACTAATTTGCATGCAAGAGATTAAGTTTATGTTTCATGCTTTTACCACACAGAGAAATAACTAATGTGACAAGCCAGACCATTCTCTTTAAACTAATAATGGAAGCGTTGACCATAACCTAACAGGGCAATGATGGTGGTGGTGGGAGTGGCGGGAGTGGTGGTGGTGGTGATGGTGGTGATAGTGATGATGATGGTGGTGGTGATAGGGATAGCGATGATAGTGGTGATAATGGCAATGATGATGGTGTTGGTGGTGGTGGTGGTGAGGGTGGTAATGAGGGTGATGATGGCAATGATGCTGGTGTTGGTGGTGATGATGATGATAGCAACAATGATAATAGTGGTGGTGGTGGTGGTAATAATGATATAGTAGTGGTGGTGGTGATAGGGATGGTGGTGGTGGTGATAATAGTGATGGTGATGACAAATGATGATGATGGTGGAGAGAAAAGGAAGCTATGAAAAGTAATTGATACAACTTTAGTGGCTGTAGCGTAACAACTACATAGCTTTCTCCCAAATCATTTAGTTATACACATTAAAGATGTTCAATTTTTATACCTATTGGTATAATAAAAAGGACTTTAATAACAAGGATCAAAAGTGAAAAAGAAAAAGAGCACTATAAAAAGCTTATATACCATACATAAATTTCTTGTCTATTAGGCAGGTTCTAATAAAGAAAAGCAAGGCATGAACTTAGACAATATCAACCAAACAGATTTCCCAAAGATCCAAGGGACTAAACCACCAACCAAAGAGTATACATGGAGGGACCCATGGCTCCAGCTGCATATTGCCTTATCTGGCATCAATGTGAGGGAAGTCCATTGGTTCTGTAGAGGACCCTGCATAGGGGAATGCTAGAGGTGGGAGCAGGGAGTAGGGGGGAGCACCCTTACAGAAGCAGGGAGTAGTAGGAGGGGATAGGGAGTTTATGGAGGTGAAATTGGGAAAGGAGATAATATTTGAAATGTAAATTAATAAAAAAAACAATAAAAATAAACTCACCTAGAAACATTTAATACAATCAAGTGCAAATCTCTGGACAAATTATGCTTCAAAAATTTTACATAAATAATTTCATCCTCCGATGCATAAATAATCATCAAAATTCATAGAACTTGCCAGGAAGACAATACCATGAACAAGAACCCTAAGATCAATCAGCAAGACAGAGGCCAGAATAGAGATTAGACATTAGAACTGAAAAATGACCAACAATACAACCATGTTTACATTGTTTAAGAAACTAAAATGTAAGCTTCAAAATATGTTTGGAAGAAATAAAACCTCCAAAGCATGCAACCAAATATATAAAGTTATCCAATAGTACTTCTGCATGTGCGTATGTATGTGTATTTTAGAAAAACTAATTTAGCAAGCATATTGTATAATTAAGTACAATTGGATGTAGGAGTTTTTATTTGATGACAAGTCATGAGAATCTATCCAGAATTTAAGCTATAACAAATGGGTAAAATGAAAAGGTTTAAGAAGAAAATGACAGTAAATAGACTGAATATAATGTACAAGGGTTGTGATTACTAATTTGAAGTCATGTTTTAAAAAAAGTCTTTAGACAAGGAGCTTCCTCAATTCATATTGGAAATCATAACCTTACACAATTTTTTCTTGCCAATTTTTCAAAACTTCCATAGAACAAGTAAGTACAAGTAACTGTGAATAATAAGTCCCACTTCTCTCTTGGGTAGGAATAAAAATATACATAAATATATTTATACATGTACATAGATACATATGTAAAATATCACAATACAAATACTGGGTTAATTACATGAATAAATGTTGAAGGTGGTAAGAAAATATTAACATGAGGAAGTAGCCTAAAAACAGGGAGGATTGGGGGATTTGTAAAGAAACACCAGGCAGAAACACCACCAAGACTTAACAAATTCCAAATCCTGTATCGTTGTCTCCTATTAAAGGGCTTAGATGATTCTGCCCCTCCTGTGATTTTACCTGCCTCTCTCTTGGTTCTACTTCCTGTTTATTTTACCCATTGGTAAATAGTCTACGGATTTGGCATCTCCAAACTCTTGTCAACACAGGCGTCACTTTCACTGACTCATACACTGAAGGACCTCTCAAGTCATGTTCCTGGCCTTAGCGGCTCTCTGAAAACAAAGAGGATGATTTCATGACCCCTTTAACCTTGTATCCTCGATGACATTAAAGCCAACACCGTAAGTTGACAACTGCCAAGTTCTGCTGCCTACTTGGGACGGAATTTGGTCCCCTTGATACACATTCGCAGAACATTTGTTTCTTGTTTCTTTCTAGGAACAGAATATTCTTTACACCTTTTCTCTTAAAAAGTCGGAGCCTTAGCTAGGCAGTCTTTGTGGGCGCTCTTCCTTTTACTCCAATATAGATCAGACTTCTCCTTAATTTTGTTTTCTCTCAGCACAATCCTTGGCTACAACATTAAGTTTTCCACTGTTTTTTTTTTCTCTTCAAATTGTAGGTTTGTATTTATTTTTGGCTCACTTGTTCTTTTTCATTGTAGACCCGCAGACAGTAATTACTAATAACTCTGTGGCAAAGTCAATAATAGGATGTTTTCAAATCTCCTCTAGCAAAAAAATTAGTTGATTATAAAGTTTTCCCGAGGCAAATTCTTAAGACTAGAGCAGAAAGAAGTCACATTGTTTGTCAAATTATCCTCAGAATGGTCTCTATCACAGTGGTTAATATTGTTCTTCTGTGAAATGTGTTGAGGCTGCATAGTTCTCTTCACTACTTTTTTCCAAGATCCTAATAGGAAGGCCCATGAAGTTCTGCTTACAGTGCTCAACAGCCTCTCTTCATATATATATGGGATATATATATGGGAGGTACAATTTTTACTTCATCATGATCAACAAATTTTCAGGACACATTATAGGATCACGATGTCTAAAAATCAGATTTCTGAAGATAGTGTTTCTTCTCCTTTTTGTGTCATCTTACCAACAAGTCTAAGGAAAACTTTTAATCCTGAAACGGCCCATCATTTTACTGAAGGAGCTTCCCACATTAACTTGGATATTGGACCTTTCTGTGCCATAGAGGTTTTTTTTCCCCAACACTTTGTAAAATTTATATTCTAGTTTTTCATAAGTATGCCTTTTTATACATTTCTGAATTAATCAACAGAAAAATACTCCATAAGTTGATTATCACCTGTACTGGCTAGTTTTGTGTGTCAACTTGACACAGACTGGAGTTATCACAGAAAGGAGTTTCAGTTAGGGAAGTGCCTCCATGAGGTCCAGCTGTGGGGCATTTTCTCAATAAGTGATCAAGGGGGTAGGGCCCCTTGTGGGTGGTGCCTTCCCTGGGCTGGAGGTCTTGGGCTCTATAAGAGAGCAGGCTGAGCAAGCCAGAGGAAGCAAGCCAGTAAGGAACATCCCTCCATGGCCTCTGCATCAGCTCCTGCTTCCTGACCTGCTTGAGTTCTAGTCCTGACTTCCTTGGTGATAAACAGCAATATGGAAGTAAGCCAAATAAACCCTTTCTTCCACAACTTGCTTCTTGGTCATGATGTTTGTGCAGGAATAGAAACCCTGACTAAGACATCAGCGAATAATATTGTTCTCTCTCTTCTTTGTTTTCAGAGATATCCACCAATCACAGCATATCAAGATTCATGAATACAAATCAAATATCTAGATTTTTTGAAATTTTTATTTTCTAAAATATTTTCCTAAAATATTTATTAGGTTCTTGAGCTCAAATTTTTTCAAGAGAAAATCTACTTTCTTCTCATTTTAAAATTATAGAATATTTTAAAGTCATAAAAACGTGGGGTTTTTTGCTTATTTTTTATTCTCAGTCTTATGGAATTGCTGATATTTTCAATATTCTCCCTTATACTCAGAATTTATATCAAGAAATAAATCTGTTTAAGTACATTTTATATATTTTTAAGAAATAAAAATAAAGTACAATGTTTTTACACAGTCTAAACCCTCATCAGCAATTGACATAATGACACCAAGAAAGAAGGAAAGGGTATGAGCAGAAGGTCTTTGTGACCTTACAGAGGTTTTTATCTTCCCTCTGGTCAATAGGGAGGGAGCATCAAATAACACATTAAGATGTAAAGCCATCTGCTTAGTATAGAGTTGCTGATGTGAGTTTTGATTTATGTAATCTGTTGGCCACTTTCCTAGAATTTTCACGGTAGATAGAAATAGACTTTGTTTTCACATTGTCACTTCATGCTTAGCTCAACAGCTAGGCACAGTATTATATAAGCTGAATTTTAAAAACTTTTAGGAAATTTAATTACAATTAAATTACAGATATGAAAGAATAGATCAACTTTAACAACAGATAAATCAGAGCAAATAAGATATTCAGTTTTCCCATTTTTGTAGTCAGAGTAATTTGAATTTTTGATTATTAATTTAATTTTAAATAAATCTCAATAATACACCATTTATCACATCAAGTCCAGTATTTTATTTGAAATTTTACTCACCTCAGTGACAGCTGAATGTGTACATCACACACTACTCTGAGTAAATTCCATACATAAATCTCTAAGTATTCTAACAACTGCATAAATGTTTATTTTTTTAATTTTATACATGGTGCCACAACAATGGGCTTATGTTAATATGCACTACCATGGGTAGGAATTTAAGCTTTAAGCCCATGACATATAAAATTGAAATAAAATTTTAAAACTGAATAAAATAAAAATAATGTATCTTCGTTGACTGATATTATAATCTCATCCACCTCCTTGCTCTGTTGATCATCCTCTCTTTACATGTCATTCACTTAATGTTGTCTTTCTTCATCTTTTACGCAAGTACTGGTTTTTCTAACATATATTGTTGCTTTGTATGAGTGTGCTTTTCATTTTCTTGAATAATTTTAAACCACAGTTTTCAGTCTTCCTTACATTTTAAAAATATGAGAGTTGAGCCTGAAAGAGAGAAATGGCCTTCCAAAGGTCACACAGCCTGATACTTCACATCTGGGATCCCAAATGCCATGTTTCCCACAGGAAGCCTTTCTGGTTCTTATTGATTCACATTATTCAAACTTCGAACTCCCCACCAAGTGCCTTTCCAGTTGATACACACCACTCATGTCCATCAATTCACACTATGATAAACCAATGGTTCAGGGAAAAATCAAGAAATTTTACTGTGCTTAATTTGTAGTGTATTTTAGAAACAATATTTACATTGGGTGTATTGCATTGAGAGATGTTGTGACACTTCTACTTTTACTTAGATGTGTACTCATTGTCATTCTGAGGGTTCCCCTAAAAAAATAAAAATAAAAACCTTGGGAATGGAAAAGTTTCAGTTTCCCAGGGAAGGAGATTGGGCTCCTCAGAAGCACCTACTGACAATGGGCTGTCAATCACGGATGACTCTGACAAAGGGAGGATAAGCCCAGAGCTGAAACAGTACCTGGAGTTTCCTCAAGGCCTCACCAAATGTAGTGAAACTAACATAGCAGCAAATCAGACACCAACCCATGAAACGTTCCTGGCACCACCAATGAAGTTTCAGATTACCTAAGCTTTACTAAAGATTCCCCTAGTTTCTTATAAAAGACTTGTGACCCCTTGTCGGGGATTGCCATTTTTGTAAGTGGCTGACACCTCCATGCAGGTTTCTTGCTTTTGGGAAATAAAAACACTCTTGCCTATTGCATACGTGAGTGGTGGTCTCTGCGCAGCACTTTTGGACCTAACGATTCAAAATGACTTTCAAGTAATGGTAATGTTTATTTTATAAAATATAATTAATCTGAATTTTTAAAATCAGAAGCTATTTTCTGGAAAGGAAGCTAAGTTTCAAAGGTGATGGCTATGGTAACATGCAATAGAAATCAATCTGTCATTTCACTATGAGAACCATAAGGCCAGTGGTTTGTTCATAGCTAGCAATAACTCATAATATTTCATTTTACATTTGAAGGACATCGTAGTTTCCAAATGATCACAATTTGTAGCTTCTAAAACCAGGTTGCTTATAAAGTTGTGTTTGTTTGGAATATTCCATTGTCTAATCACTTATGAGATTTTCCAAAAGCTTAAGATGAAAGGTATTGACCAGTTCCAGGTAAACATACATACATACTTATTTGCCAAAGGTAGTTGGTTCATCTTCCTACTCCAAGTGCTCATCAGATGCAGTTATTCGTTTTCCCAGGGGAAGTCAGTGGCTTCAATGTGAAGGTGCAGCTGCTGGCTTACTGTAAGCAGCGGAGCTTCCTTTTGCTATCAGAAGGAAGGGTCTTGGAGCTACAGCTTTGTCACACTGCAGCTAAGATGGTACTTGCTTTAAACGAACACTCTGGCTCTAGATAAGGAGCTGGAGTAAGGCTCAGGAAACCATGCCAATCTATGGCAGGTTTTAGCATTAAATAAAAAAGCCATGTTATCATGGACCCAGGGAGTTTTGTTCTTTGAGATCTGAGGCATACTTGATCTCCTAGTGAGAAGGGGATACTCACTGTATTTAGTAATATTTGTTATTTGCTGTAATAGAGTCTAATTAAACACTTTCTTGTATAATTTGCCTTGGTTATGATGTTTAATTATAGCAACAGAAAGGCTATTAATACAGAAAGTGATACAAGAAAGTAGGCTATTATGACAGGCCTGACCATGCTGCTTTTGGAGGAATGTAGAAGACTTTGAAACTTTGTACTAGAGAAGTTGGTGGATGCTACCAGCAGAGATTAATGGACCATCCTATTAAAAATGTAAAAGATAGTAGTGCTGAGAGTGATTCAAACTATGAAAGTCCATCTCACTTGGCTACAGTCCATCCTTATGGTACTTTAGTAAAGAATGCAGCTATTTTCTGTCCTTATCCTAAGAATTTGCCCTGAACTAAAGGTCTAATTTCTTTAGTGGAAGAGATTTCATGATACAATTTTGACTCTGTTGTATGCTTGTTAGTAATCTTATGCAGACGTAGAATGAAAAAGAGAAAGTGGAGCAAAGAAAATTAAAAGAGCGAGAGAGGGGAGAGAGAGAGAGCAGTAGGTGATGGAATCTTGAAGCCTAGGGTTGTGCTGAAAGAGATAAGGAGATTAAGAAGCTTGATTAGAAATGGAATAAAGAAAGGGACATCCTCAGGGCCAAACTCTACTTAGCTAAGCTTTCAACTTGTGAAACAAACAAATTAACAAGGCCTAAGGAATTATCTTTCTCCAAAAGCAACAACAAATGAAAGCTTCTGTAAATGTGATTAAAGGGGCCAGGCTCCATCTTGAAGAGGCAGATGAACTCGGCAACATTGCTCATATGGTTCTGCTTTTAGTATTGAGGCAGATTTCATTTCTTTGTATTGTTGGATAGATGGGTGGAACAAGAGTAAAGGAACATTTAGAAGAAAAGGTTTATATATGATTCCAGACTCAGCCACAAATGAAAGGATAATATGCAAAAATGACCCCTATAGAAAATTTCAGTGGATCATACATAACCAGTGGCGAAACACAGAAGTTAAGTGCTCAAGAAAGCAAAGTCAAATCTTATATTTTTAACTTGATAATGCATAATGTCTTGTTTTGATTTTTAAAAGCTGCCAATTATTTTCTTGATTATGACAGAAATCATAAATTACCAAATTTGCCAGTATTTCAAAAATAATGACACTTCATACAGAGAACTTATTGTTTTTGTTCCAAAATATGACATGGTCAGGGCAGTAAGACCAACTTAATATGTTGGTCTGAGAAAGTATACATCCAGTTCTCTGGTATCAGAGGGCCCAATATGTGTGGATTAAAACTAATGCTAACGATAATTTTTTTTTCTCACAAGACATGTGCGAGTGGTGAATACTGCCATCACTCTGTCACCATTTCCTAAGCAATTCACAGCAAGAAACTTTGTGTTAATGTGCAATGTATGCTGTGTCTGAAACTATCCATAAGTGGCGGAAAGTCCGCAGGAGAATGTGTACGGAGTACATGCACACTCTGTGATGTTTACCAAGGAGCACCAGCCTGAACAGGTCACAAATTCAAAACATTTAGAATTCAAAAAAATTCTAAAATAGCGAGGATAAACACTCTCTTTTATAAGTCATGCATTTATATTACATGAGAAAGAATCTAATATTTTACCTACAGTAATAGGATACTGGAGGAAGAATATGCAGGAAGCAAAAAAAAAAAAATAAAACCAAAGATATAACAATATAGAAGCAAGAATAGGAAAATCCGTTCATTTCAGGGGAATCAACAATAAGACACAAATCACTTAACACACTGAGCAAATTGTACATAAAGAAATTTTCAGCAGGAATGATGGCTGTTAAGAACACTGATTGCTCTTCCAGAGGTTTGAGTTCAATTCCCAGCAACCTCATGATGGCTCCCAAACATCTGTAATGGGATCTGATGTCCTCTTCTGGTATGTCTGAAGGGAGTGAGAGTGTACAAACAAGTAAAATAAATAAATACATCTTTAAAAAATGAAATGAATTATTTTTTTCTGGAAATAAATTACTTGTTAGAGAATAGTGTGAGCCTTTCATTATGGTTTAGAAGTATGTCCATTTCATAACAACGTCTATTCTTTTGGTGACTCCTAAAATATGTTCTAACAATCCCACACCTATAGCTACATGCACTTATTCACTTATAATAGTTGAAATTACAAATGTTTTCATTTCATATATTTTCACACTTGTTAAAAAGATCATATAAATTTGAGCTATTACCAAGACACCTTGATTTGGTTTATATATTTTAAACCCTGTCTTTGATATGTGCTAATTTCTTTCTCCTCTTACCAACTTATCCCGTGGCAGTTTTAGTTTTAAAGTGTAGTTTGCAAACTGTTTAAATTCAAAGGTGATAAGTGTTGGGCCTGGGACCTCAGCCCAAGCTGTGGTCCCCAAGGTCTCCTATGAGGAACAAATACCTCCAGAAGCCTCATAAAGGTTAGCAAAACAATTTTTAAAGCATAAAACACCAGGAATCTCTATACCAAGAAACCAACCTGAGGTAAGAATGTAAATATTGCACAGAGTCTCCAATATAGGATGCAGTATATTTAAAAAGTTATAGGTACGAAAAGTCTCACGAAGTGTCCACTTGAACATTTCTTTTTACCAAATACTTTAGGGTTTTATTAATCCACAATTAATGCAATTCTTTCTAGCCTTCATAGAACATGTCATCTTATGCCACTGCTTGATACTAACTCCAGCAGGAAAGCAGTCAGAGCCAGGATTTTGATCCTTGCTGACTTTCATAATAGCTGAGAAAACATGAGTCTTGAGTTCAGGACAAGATTTTGTCTCAAAGGAGTAGATGAGGGGTGGTGGGGGTTACTGATTGTTGTCTTCTGTGCTCCCAATGTACACAGGAACACTCTCCCCTACCCCTCTCATATACACAAATAAATAAACACATCTTTAGAGGGCATTCTCTCATTATGGCTGTTCATTAGTTCATTAGTTTGGGTTCACCCAGTACTAGGATATTGCCTGGAATTACAGTTATTACTGACAATCAAAACATATTTCAGTTTGTTTGTTTTGGTGTCTGGGTTTTGAAAAAGTCCCACTTTGTAACACAAGCTAATGTTGACACTGCAGTCTTTAAAATTTTTGTCTTACATTTTTTGTTTTGAGATTTTATACAATGAGCCTTTCATTTCTATCATGTTTATCCCACCCCTCCCCTTCCAACTCCTCCTATGTTCTCCTTTGTGCCTCTTAAATTTTTAATTTGTTATTCTCACATACATAAATGTTTATATAAACATGTGCATGTGAACAAAACCTTATGAATCCATGCAGTGTTCTTCATTTGTGTCTATATTTAAGGATGGGAGTTTGGGATTCTATAACCTATCAAAGTGCTCATCCCTGGAAGACTGATTTCTTCTCTCTTAGCAGCCATGAATTGCCAGTTGCTCTTCGTGTAATACATGTTTGCAACAGATCATCACAGAAATTCACAACTGGGAAAAATGGGGAAAACCACCAATAGTGTCATACTCACATACTATGACACATCTATAACATAACTCTGTTATACCCAATTTATACCCTCCAAACATCACATTTTCCATGTGTCTTGCCTCAGCATAGGCCTTGCCTCAGCAGGGGCATCCAACCAGCACAAGTCTGTGGAAGTGTCAAGAAACTGCAGCACAACACTAGAAGATTTTTGGTGTGTTTCTTTCTATGGAGTCCCAACAAATGCAGCTCAACTACACAGTGCAGACCGATACATGCATGTCATTAGCAAAGAATCCTTTATCATGTGTCCTTTCATGTGCTTGCTTTAGCAGAACATCCTCTCCGCTGTGTCTTTTCATAGAAAAGTTCACCAGTCTGCCTTAGGTTTTCATACCTGTGTCCACTTTAATGAAACCTGTGCCCCATCAGAACAGCATCCAACTGACTTTTCAAAGAACTCTTAAGTTTCCATTTAGCTCCTACAACTAAGATTCTTACGACATTTCAGAAGAGAAGACAGAAGGATTGTAAAGGCTGTCTGATGTGAGACTGTCATCTATATATGACATTGAACACTTGGTTCTCCTCCTCAGCTGCTCAGTACTAGGATTATAGGCATATGCCACCATACCCAGCTCAACCACTGGATTATAGGTTATTGACCTAGAATACATGAGCAAGAGAATGGATACTAGGATCTAAAGAGGCAACAGAGCCTCAATGAAGGCTAGAGCAGAAAGCTGATACAAGTGTACAGACAGGCAGTGCAGCTAGTTAGATGTTAACTAAGCCTCATCACTTGGTTGTTCCAAGTCACAGAGCTGGATCCAGACCATTGTGTAACCAGTGTGTCCCATGCCTCTTATACCAGATGCCCTGCCAATTGGTGCACATATGCTGCCATGTCTTTGTTTTTTAATAGTATATGCATGGAGGGATCCCCTTAATCCTTGGACTAATATGTGTAATAAGTAATCTGGTTTCTCTGATGCAGTTTCTATACCCCCATATGTCTAAGTATTTCTTTATTAATGTGGCAACTTCTAGGTGATAATACTTTATTTGCTTAAGTCAGTCTGCGCTGATGCTTTGAGCTGAATGGTAGGCTTTGGATGGTGGGTATTGGTTGCATAAGCAAGATGTGCGATCCTTCTGCCTCAGCTTTTGCACTCAAGATGCAGCTAATGGAGTCATTAGAGCAATCAACCTGAAAGGTGCTGTTCTACCCTGTGAACTGGCTGAGAGGAGGACTCAGCCTGTGTCTTTAGTGGGTCTCATTCAGACTGTTAAGGAAGCAAATAGAACGAAAAGCCAGAGGGAAGGCAAGTGTGGCTTCTTCTGGAGTGGAATTTCCATTGGCTCACGCCCTAGTTGCTGGTGAATCAGTTCTTCAACTGGAACTATACAACTCCGGAAGTATACAACTCCAGCTTTCTGGACTTCCAGCTTGCAAACTGCACTGCAGGATTTACCAGCTTCTACAGTCATGTGAACAAAGATCTAAAGATGACGTACGATTGGCTCTGTTTCTCCTCAAAAGCACTTGTTTTATTTATTTTTTCTCTTTTTTTTCTCACATTCTTTTTTTTCCCACTAAATATCAAAAACTAATTTGTGTCAGGCTACTTGACAAAAGAGAAAGATTGAACCAAAGCATGGGTGTTCTGAGCTCCAGACTACTCCTTACCTTCCATACACTAATAAATCCGCCAAAACCCTCTTGGAAGATAAGAGTGCCTGAATTAATTTTGGACTTCAATAACATCCATCAAGGGGATCCATTAGAATTAGAAAGAGCAAGACATGATGAATTTTAGCACTATTTTTTTAAATTATCATAAATGTTATAAAATCATGGTTACTTTTAATACAACTTGAAGTAAATCGCGATTTAAAAACTAAATCACAAAAAGAAAACAAAAAACAATCAAAACACAAATCACTTGACAACTATGCATTCATAGGTTTACCCTTAATATATTTAGCAATGAATGACTCTAGTTGTTTTAGGTCTGTGTGTGTGTGTGTGTGTTTGTATATTTAATTCAGGATAATTTTCTCTATTATTCAGACACTATTAGTTGAAATTTAATTATTTTTCAACCTATTTTATTAATTGAAATTGACAAAAATGAATATAGTGTAGATACTTTAACAGGAGGTGAGTCAAACTTCAGTGACCATTGAAAGACTACAAAGGGTTGAAAATCTGTTGAGGCTCTGGCTCTACTTTAGGCCAATCAAGTCAGATGGCTCTGGGCAGAAGTCAGAGATTGAACAGTTTACAACACTTCTTAGGTGGTTGCACCATGCAACCGATTATGAGAAGCACTGGCTTAGGGGCTACTCTTATCTATCTGTAACCTATGACGAGAATGTACTTTGTCATTTTGAATTTAAGAGATGGCTCAGTGGTTAAGAGTGCTTGGCTATGCTTGCAAAGGACCGGAGTTTGGTTTCCATAACGGACATCAAGTGACCCAACAACTGCCTGTAACTATACCTCTAGGCGATCTGACATCATTTTCTGACCTATGCCTGCACGTGTGCATGAGTACGTACACACACGCACACACACACACAAGTCTTAAAGAAAAAAGGAACCCACTCTCCCATTTAGGCATGGAAAAGGTCTTTCTTGATCTCTCTAAATTTATCCTGAAGCCTCTATAATTAAAACAAAAACAAACAAAAAGCTCTCACTTTTTAGTCCATGCCTTTATTTTTAACTTTATATATATTTTACTAAAATGTTGTATTTATTTTTGTTTTTGTGTACGTTTGCACGTGTATTTGAGTATGTTTATATGCATATAGGTGCCTGTAGAGACCAGAAAAGGGCATTGGAACCCAGACCTGGAGTATAGGTACCTGTAAGCTACCCAATATGGCTATAGGAGCCAAACATAGGTCCTCTACAAGAATAGCTGTTGCTTCTAAGTGCTAATCCATCACCCCAGATTGTTGCCTCCCAGGCCCAGTTCAGCCTCAGGCCTTTGGTGGCTTCCGCCCGAGGTGGTCACCTAGGGAATTAAGCCCAAAGACCTTCTACAGACTATCAGCTTATCTCTGAAAGAAGTTGCCCGAGAAGTTCATGCTAATATACTACTATGCCTGTGACAACACCTATTGACTGAGGACATCTGAGCCATTGGTGACTCCCTCTTGACTCTTCCCTGACTTCTCAATGTTTATGTTATGCAAATATTTTATTTCTGGAGCTTTCAGTTCTATCCTGCCTATATAAGCTCAAACCACCCCCAAGTAAATGAGCTTTGATTGGAAACCCTCAACTTGGCTTCGTGTCCTTTTGTTCTCGAACTCTGTGTTTCAGGTCTCCTTCCTCCCTTCGGTTGAGACAGAACCCGGTCCTACCCTTTCTTTATTGGACACATCCGCGGTCACTCTGGTCTGCCTGGACCTTTGAGTCAGGGAAATCACCTGGCTGACATGGCCACTAGAGACACTTTCCTAACCCTCCTATCCCAGGGGCAAGATTCCCTTCAGATGGCTCAGCGAGCCCATCAGCTACACCATTTGAATGCTCAAACCTTGAGACAGATGTTC
>NW_022196906.1:86586330-86587711 GCF_008632895.1 Mastomys coucha | reverse complement strand
TTTATTTGTGCTTAATTTCTTGACCCTTGATAACCAAGGAAAATCTGCAGCAGACAGATTTTGGCACCTTTCAACTACAGATACTTACGCTCAAGTGTAGTGGAAAGATCCACTAACTCATCAATGGCACAGTCCTCACCCCGTGCTTATTTGGGGTAAAGGACATGCCTGTGTCTATGATCAATCCCAACAGGCTGCCCGTTGGCTCCCCGAAAGGCTGGTAAAATTGGCTAATCCAACAACTCTTCCATGGACAGCCCCTGAGAAAAGTGTTTAATTGTGTTCTTTTTCAGAATCATGCTTTCCCTGCCTCTGCTCCTGCTTCTTGGCTCTTGGGGCGTCATAAGTATCCCCAACAACAACCCCTATATGGTCTACAATTATGCCTGGGTTATTATTAATCAGGCTAGAGATATAGTTAATTCAAGTGCCAGCCTGGGGACTGAGGCCCATTGGCCCAAATTACAGATTGATCTTCGTGCCCTGGCCCTTGGGGCCTCTCCTGATTGGGGACTCCAGGCACAATTTTGGCCCCTAGCCCAAGCACCAGAAAATTCTGACAGTAGTACAGACCTGGGGTGTAGCAATACTGTTAGACGGGCTGCTCTGGCCCTCTCACCTGGGGGGATATATATATATATATATATATGCCCTGGATCCACACACCACCCTAGACCCCTTAATTATAAATGTGGCTGGGACTCAGACTACTTTTGTGCCTCCTGGGGGTGCAAAACCACAGGGGATACCTATTGGAAACCTTCATCATCCTGGGATTACATCACTGTTCAATGAAGGTTCCCTGTAAAAGAGGTTTATGGCCCAAATGAGATGCCCCCGAATGATCAGTGTGTCCCTGAGACCACAGGCAGGGGATGGTGCAACCCCCTTGAGATTTCATTCACAGACGCGGCCAAGAACTTAGATTGGACGGGCCATGGGTTTGAATGGGGCCTACGAGTCTATAAGAATAAATATGACTTCGGTCTCACCTTTAAAATTAAACTTCTTAAAGAAATCCCCAATAAAAATCTTGCAGCTGCTGGCCCTAATATCACGCTCCATAACCTTGCAGGAGCATGCCCATGGCCACTATGACCTAGGCCCACTATACCCTCCTCAGCCACACAGTCCCACGTTTCCCCTCCTCCTTCCCTTTATTTACCTACTATTCCCATGGGACCTCCCAGCACTGAAGAACTTATTCTTGATCTTGCCAATGCCTCTATACAAGCCATTAAAGATCAGAATTCCTCTGGATACCCAGAATGCTGGATATGCTTTTCTCCTATGCCCCCCTTTTATGAGGGTACTGCCCTTTTTGCTGTCCCAACCCTCACCAATCAGACCTCCCATGCAGCTTCAGCCACAGGACCAGAGG
>NW_022196906.1:86583280-86584991 GCF_008632895.1 Mastomys coucha | reverse complement strand
CGTGTTAACTCTTTAATCAAGGGTTTAGCCCTCCCGGGCCAGGGTTGTAAAACCACCCCCAAGAACCCGTTGCAGAGAGCTCCTTTACTAAATAAAGAGGGGGGAGATGTTGGGAACCAAATGGCCCTTGGCTGACATGCCTCCACCTGACTAGAACCCAGAGACAAATATTCTGCCTGGCAACCATAAGTTTCCTGCTTGGCCCTGAGAGAAGCGTGTTCAGTGTACCTTGACTTCTGAGAAACTGTTACCTACCCAACCATTTCCTCCCTACCTGTTGTGCTCAGGGTTCCACCCCAGAAGATCTTCTTCACTGTACTCCCTCCTGCCCCCCGCCCTCCCAAAACCTTGTTTTAAATTTGAGCTTCTGCTTTCAGTAAATGGCTCTTGACAACAATGCTTCCTTGAGTCCTGTCTTCTCTCTCGCCCATTCTTTATTTTCAGGTTGTGACCCTCCTCATGTCCCCTGAATTACTGAGACCTGCGGGTCGGGTCACTGCACGGTAGGTATTTTCAATGCTAGCACTAGCCTTATTTTTAATATAGTGGAATTGTTGTGCATGCAAGAAGTGTACAGGGGCTAGGCTGAGTTGGCGCTGACCTGGCGTCAATTTCACCTAGGAGTTTAACTGTGAGAATGAGTTTGAATGAGATGAAAGCAGAGGTATTCAACGTAAAAAAGTTGCTTCTAACAAAAGGAATCAGGGTTGAAAAGTATGCGTTAAAAAGTCTTTCAGATGAGATAGAATCTTGTACATGGCTTCAAGATGTAAGTAAGAGTGTTAAGTAAGACTGCATTGCAGGGGACTACAGGTCAAGAGATCCTGGTGTAAAGACAGGAAAATAGATGATGTTTCACATGTGGAAGTATGAATCATTTTAAAAATGATTGCCCTAGGAAATTAAGATCCACAAGCAGGCAGCAGGCAGGTGCTGCCCCGAGGGTCTGTTCTCATCACAGGAGAGGAAAGCATCGGGCCAAAGATTCGTAGATTTAAAAATGGCCTTCAAGACAATACCTGGTTGGGAAATGAGTGGAGGAGCCAGGCCCGGGCCCCCTTTTTAAAACAACATGGAGGCTGGGGCTTGCGAGCATTGCACACCTTCCCGGTGTGAGCGGGGAGGCGATGGCTTGGCCATGGTGGCAACTCTGTGATATGGGTGACAACACTACTAAGCTCGCAGGCCGGTTGTGATGGCACACGCTGGTAGGATTTGCTGAGGAGGCAGAGACAGGCAGATTCCTGAATCATACAAATAGTGTGAGAGATAGATTTAAACTGAAAGACAAAGCAAAAGCTGATTTAAACTTGCCCTACTGCAAAGCTGCTTATAAAAGGGGTCAGAAACTTAAGTTTTAAATTCTTTGATTTAAATTTATAAGATTTGTGTAGCAACTTTTGGTTTCTAAGTAATCTTAAAGGTATAAATATGTTCTGTATGATTGGCTTATAAGTTATTGGGTATAATAAAAATTTGTAACATCAGTTACTAAAAGCTAGTTTAAAGCTGGTAACTCAGATAACATGTGGCATGAATCAGCCAAGATGGCTGAAATTGCAACAGACGACTCCAGCTAGAGTCTTACAGCCACTTAGCATAATCTAAAGGCCACGACTTAAGTTGCAGGCCATTCACCAGGTGGTAAAATTCAAAACAGCCCTTTAGTAGCTGCTTAATACCATATAATAACCATACTTTAAATTATGGG